>NW_027099876.1:0-132417 GCF_031753505.1 Anomalospiza imberbis
CCTTTTTTCGTTTGGATTTTTTGGAGGCGTCTGGACACTCAGGGCCAATGATCCCTTGAGAAAATGACCGGCCTTTTTCCCTGAGAAAAAAAAGTGGCCAACCCAGGTTCCTGCTGTCAGTTTGTAGGGTCCCCTTGGGACTGTCAGGGCAGCACAGGGTCGAGGGTGGGGCATGTTTGGTCTGGGACACATCCTTAATCGTTCCGCTTTTTTGGAGGCGTCCGGCCACTCCGGGCCACAGATCCCTGGACACAAAGACTGGCCCTTTTCCCTGGGAAAGAAAACTTGCCAGCCCAGGATGCTGATGTCAGTTTGTAGGGTTCCCTTGGGACTGTCAGGGCAGCAGAGATTTGAAGTGGTGGCAGGTTGGGTCTGACACATATCCTTGTTCGTTTGGATTTTTTTGAGGCATCCTGCCACTCAGGGCCAATGATCCCTTGAGACAAAGACTGGCCTTTTTCCCCGAGAAAAAAAAAGTGGCCAGCCCAGGTTCCTGCTGTCAGTTTGTAGGGTTCCCTTGGGACTATCAGGGCAGCACAAAGTTGAGGTGGGGGCAGGTTGGGTCTGACACATATCCTTGTTCGTTTGGATTTTTTGGAGGCGTCCTGCCACTCAGGGCCAATGATCCCTGGACACAAAGACTGGCCCTATTCCCTGGGAAAGAAAACTTGCCAGCCCAGGATGCTGATGTCAGTTTGTAGGGTTCCCTTGGGACTGTCAGGGCAGCAGAGGTTTGAGGTGGGGGCAGTTGGGTCTGGGACACATCCTTAATCTTTCAGATTTTTTGGAGGCGTTTGGCCACTCCGGGCCACAGGCCCCTGGAGACAAAGACCGGCCCTTTTCCCTCAGTAAGAAAAGTTGCCAGCCCAGGTTCCTTCTGTCAGTTTGTAGGGTTCCCTTGGGACTGTCAGGGCAGCAGAGGTTTGAGGTGGGGGCAGGTTTGGTCTGGAACGCATCCTTAACCGTCCAGATTTGTTGGAGGCATCCGGCCACTCAGGGCCATAAGCCCCTGGAGACAAGGCGTGGCCCTTTTCCCTGGCACAGAATAGTTTCCAGCCCAGGTTCCTGCTGTCAGTTGATAGAGTTCCCTTGGGAATATCTAGGTAGCACAGGTTTGAAGAGGGGACAGGTTGGGTCTTACACATATCCTTGTTCGTTTCTATTTTTTGGAGGCATCCGGCCACTCAGGGCCAATGATCCCTTGAAACAAAGACTGGCCTTTTTCCCCTCGAGAAAAAAAAAGTGGCCAGCCCAGGTTCCTGCTGTCTGTTTGTAGGGTTCCCTTGGGACTGTCAGGGCAGCACAGGGTCGAGGGTGGGGCATGTTTGGTCTGGGACACATCCTTAATCGTTCCGATTTTTTGGAGACATCCAGCCACTCAGGGCCACAGATCCCTGGACACAAAGACTGGCCCTTTTTCCCAGAGAAAAAAAAAAGTGGCCAGCCCAGGTTCCTGCTGTCAGTTTGTAGGGTTCCCTTGGGACTGTCAGGGCAGCACAGGGTTGAGGTGGGGACAGGTTGGGTCTGACACATATCCTTGTTCATTTGGATTTTTTGGAGGCGTCCGGCCACTCAGGCCCACAGACCCCACTAGACAAAGACCTGCCTTTTTCTCTGAAAAGGAAAAGTGGTCAGCTGAGATTCCTGATGACAGTTTGTGGGGTTCCCTTGGAATTTCAGGGCAGCCCAGGGTTGAGGTTGGGGCATGTTTGGTCCTGCACATGTCCTGCTTTGTTTGAATTTTTTGGAGGCGTCTGGACACTCAGGACCGCAGACCCCTGGAGACAAAGACTGGCCATTTTCCCTTGAAAAGAAAAGGGGCCAGCCCAGGATGCTGCTGTCAGTTTGTAGGATTTCCTAGGGACTGTCAGGGCAGCAGAGGTTATATGTAGGGGCAGGTTGGGTCTGGGACACATCCTTAATCTTTCAGATTTGTTGGAGGCATCCAGCCACTGAGGGCCACAGGCCCATGGAGACAAGGCGTGGCCCTTTTCCCTGGCACAGAATAGTTGCCAGCCCAGGTTCCTGCTGTCAGTTGATTGAGTTCCCTTGAGAATATCTAGGTAGCACAGGTTTGAAGAGGGGACAGGTTGGGTCTGACACATATCCTTGTTCGTTTGGATTTTTTGGAGGCGTCTGGACACTCAGGGCCAATGATCCCTTGAGAAAATGACCGGCCTTTTTCCCTGAGAAAAAAAAGTGGCCAGCCCAGGTTCCTGCTGTCAGTTTGTAGGGTTCCCTTGGACTGTCAGGGCAGCACAGGGTCGAGGGTGGGGCATGTTTGGTCTGGGACACATCCTTAATCGTTCCGCTTTTTTGGAGGCGCCCGGCCACTCCGGGCCACAGATCCCTGGACACAAAGACTGGCCTTTTCCCTGGGAAAGAAAACTTGCCAGCCCAGGATGCTGATGCCAGTTTGTAGGGTTCCCTTGGGACTGTCAGGGCAGCACAGGGTTGCAGTGGTGGCAGGTTGGGTCTGACACATATCCTTGTTTGTTTGGATTTTTTGGAGGCGTCCTGCCACTCAGGGCCAATGATCCCTTGAGACAAAGACTGGCCTTTTTCCCCGAGAAAAAAAAGTGACAAGCCCAGGTTCCTGCTGTCAGTTTGTAGGGTTCCCTTGGGACTGTCAGGGCAGCACAGGGTTGAGGTGGGGGCAGGTTGGGTCTGACACATATCCTTGTTCATTTGGATTTTTTGGAGGCGTCGGCCACTCAGGCCCACAGACCCCACTAGACAAAGACCTGCATTTTTCTCTGAAAAGGAAAAGTGGTCAGCCGAGATTCCTGCTGTCAGTTTGTGGGGTTCCCTTGGGAATTTCAGGGCAGCCCAGGGTTGAGGTTGGGGCATGTTTGGTCCTGCACATGTCCTGCTTTGTTTGAATTTTTTGGAGGCGTCTGGCCACTCAGGACCGCAGACCCTGGAGAAAAAGACTGGCCATTTTCCCTGGAAAAGAAAAGGGGCCAGCCCAGGATGCTGCTGTCAGTTTGTAGGGTTTCCTAGGGACTGTCAGGGCAGCAGAGGTTATATGTAGGGGCAGGTTTGGTCTGGGACACATCCTTAATCGTTCCGCTTTTTGGAGGCGTCCGGCCACTCCGGGCCACAGATCCCTGGACACAAAGACTGGCCCTTTTCCCTGGGAAAGAAAACTTGCCAGCCCAGGATGCTGATGTCAGTTTGTAGGGTTCCCTTGGGACTGTCAGGGCAGCAGAGGTTTGAGGTGGGGGCAGGTTGGGTCTGGGACACATCCTTAATCTTTCAGATTTTTGGAGGCGTTTGGCCACTCCGGGCCACAGGCCCCTGGAGACAAAGACCGGCCCTTTTCCCTCAGTAAGAAAAGTTGCCAGCCCAGGTTCCTTCTGTCAGTTTGTAGGGTTCCCTTGGGACTGTCAGGGCAGCAGAGGTTTGAGGTGGGGGCAGGTTGGGTCTGGAACGCATCCTTAACCGTTCAGATTTGTTGGAGGCATCCGGCCACTCAGGGCCATAAGCCCCTGGAGACAAGGCGTGGCCCTTTTCCCTGGCACAGAATAGTTTCCAGCCCAGGTTCCTGCTGTCAGTTGATAGAGTTCCTTGGGAATATCTAGGTAGCACAGGTTTGAAGAGGGGACAGGTTGGGTCTTACACATATCCTTGTTCGTTTCTATTTTTTGGAGGCATCCGGCCACTCAGGGCCAATGATCCCTTGAAACAAAGACTGGCCTTTTTCCCCGAGAAAAAAAAAGTGGCCAGCCCAGGTTCCTGCTGTCTGTTTGTAGGGTTCCCTTGGGACTGTCAGGGCAGCACAGGGTCGAGGGTGGGCATGTTTGGTCTGGGACACATCCTTAATCGTTCCGATTTTTTGGAGGCGTCCAGCCACTCCGGGCCACAGATCCCTGGACACAAAGACTGGCCCTTTTCCTGGGAAAGAAAACTTGCCAGCCCAGGATGCTGATGCTAGTTTGTAGGGTTCCCTTGGGACTGTCAGGGCAGCACAGGGTTGAAGTGGTGGCAGGTTGGGTCTGACACATATCCTTGTTCGTTTGGATTTTTTTGAGGCATCCTGCCACTCAGGGCCAATGATCCCTTGAGACAAAGACTGGCCTTTTTCCCCGAGAAAAAAAAAGTGACAAGCCCAGGTTCCTGCTGTCAGTTTGTAGGGTTCCCTTGGGACTGTCAGGGCAGCACAGGGTTGAGGTGGGGGCAGGTTGGGTCTGACACATATCCTTGTTCATTTGGATTTTTTGGAGGCGTCCGGCCACTCAGGCCCACAGACCCCACTAGACAAAGACCTGCATTTTTCTCTGAAAAGGAAAAGTGGTCAGCCGAGATTCCTGCTGTCAGTTTGTGGGGTTCCCTTGGGAATTTCAGGGCAGCCCAGGGTTGAGGTTGGGGCATGTTTGGTCCTGCACATGTCCTGCTTTGTTTGAATTTTTTGGAGGCGTCTGGCCACTCAGGACCGCAGACCCCTGGAGAAAAAGACTGGCCATTTTCCCTGGAAAAGAAAAGGGGCCAGCCCAGGATGCTGCTGTCAGTTTGTAGGGTTTCCTAGGGACTGTCAGGGCAGCAGAGGTTATATGTAGGGGCAGGTTTGGTCTGGGACACATCCTTAATCGTTCCGCTTTTTTGGAGGCGTCCGGCCACTCCGGGCCACAGATCCCTGGACACAAAGACTGGCCCTTTTCCCTGGGAAAGAAAACTTGCCAGCCCAGGATGCTGATGTCAGTTTGTAGGGTTCCCTTGGGACTGTCAGGGCAGCAGAGGTTTGAGGTGGGGGCAGGTTGGGTCTGGGACACATCCTTAATCTTTCAGATTTTTTGGAGGCGTTTGGCCACTCCGGGCCACAGGCCCCTGGAGACAAAGACCGGCCCTTTTCCCTCAGTAAGAAAAGTTGCCAGCCCAGGTTCCTTCTGTCAGTTTGTAGGGTTCCCTTGGGACTGTCAGGGCAGCAGAGGTTTGAGGTGGGGGCAGGTTGGGTCTGGAACGCATCCTTAACCGTTCAGATTTGTTGGAGGCATCCGGCCACTCAGGCCATAAGCCCCTGGAGACAAGGCGTGGCCCTTTTCCCTGGCACAGAATAGTTTCCAGCCCAGGTTCCTGCTGTCAGTTGATAGAGTTCCCTTGGGAATATCTAGGTAGCACAGGTTTGAAGAGGGGACAGTTGGGTCTTACACATATCCTTGTTCGTTTCTATTTTTTGGAGGCATCCGGCCACTCAGGGCCAATGATCCCTTGAAACAAAGACTGGCCTTTTTCCCCGAGAAAAAAAAAGTGGCCAGCCCAGGTTCCTGCTGTCTGTTTGTAGGGTTCCCTTGGGACTGTCAGGGCAGCACAGGGTCGAGGGTGGGGCATGTTTGGTCTGGGACACATCCTTAATCGTTCCGATTTTTTGGAGGCGTCCAGCCACTCCGGGCCACAGATCCCTGGACACAAAGACTGGCCCTTTTCCCTGGGAAAGAAAACTTGCCAGCCCAGGATGCTGATGCTAGTTTGTAGGGTTCCCTTGGGACTGTCAGGGCAGCACAGGGTTGAAGTGGTGGCAGGTTGGGTCTGACACATATCCTTGTTCGTTTGGATTTTTTGAGGCATCCTGCCACTCAGGGCCAATGATCCCTTGAGACAAAGACTGGCCTTTTTCCCGAGAAAAAAAAAGTGGCCAGCCCAGGTTCCTGCTGTCAGTTTGTAGGGTTCCCTTGGGACTGTCAGGGCAGCACAGGGTTGAGGTGGGGGCAGGTTGGGTCTGACACATATCCTTGTTCGTTTGGATTTTTTGGAGGCGTCCTGCCACTCAGGGCCAATGATCCCTGGACACAAAGACTGGCCCTTTTCCCTTGAAAAGAAAAGGGGCCAGCCCAGGATGCTGATGTCAGTTTGTAGGGTTCCCTTGGGACTGTCAGGGCAGCAGAGGTTTGAGGTGGGGGCAGGTTGGGTCTGGACACATCCTTAATCTTCAGATTTTTTGGAGGCGTTTGGCCACTCCGGGCCACAGGCCCCTGGAGACAAAGACCGGCCCTTTTCCCTCAGTAAGAAAAGTTGCCAGCCCAGGTTCCTTCTGTCAGTTTGTAGGGTTCCCTTGGGACTGTCAGGGCAGCAGAGGTTTGAGGTGGGGGCAGGTTGGGTCTGGAACGCATCCTTAACCGTTCAGATTTGTTGGAGGCATCCGGCCACTCAGGGCCATAAGCCCCTGGAGACAAGGCGTGGCCCTTTTCCCTGGCACAGAATAGTTTCCAGCCCAGGTTCCTGCTGTCAGTTGATAGAGTTCCCTTGGGAATATCTAGGTAGCACAGGTTTGAAGAGGGGACAGGTTGGGTCTTACACATATCCTTGTTCGTTTCTATTTTTTGGAGGCATCCGGCCACTCAGGGCCAATGATCCCTTGAAACAAAGACTGGCCTTTTTCCCCGAGAAAAAAAAAGTGCCAGCCCAGGTTCCTGCTGTCAGTTTGTAGGGTTCCCTTGGGACTGTCAGGGCAGCACAGGGTTGAGGTGGGGACAGGTTGGGTCTGACACATATCCTTGTTCATTTGGATTTTTTGGAGGCGTCCGGCCACTCAGGCCCACAGACCCCACTGGACAAAGACCTGCTTTTTTCTCTGAAAAGGAAAAGTGGTCAGCTGAGATTCCTGATGACAGTTTGTGGGGTTCCCTTGGGATTTCAGGGCAGCCCAGGGTTGAGGTTGGGGCATGTTTGGTCCTGCACATGTCCTGCTTTGTTTGAATTTTTTGGAGGCGTCTGGACACTCAGGACCGCAGACCCCTGGAGACAAAGACTGGCCATTTTCCCTTGAAAAGAAAAGGGGCCAGCCCTGGATGCTGCTGTCAGTTTGTAGGGTTTCCTAGGACTGTCAGGGCAGCAGAGGTTATATGTAGGGGCAGGTTGGGCCTGGGACACATCCTTAATCTTTCAGATTTGTTGGAGGCATCCAGCCACTGAGGGCCACAGGCCCATGGAGACAAGGCGTGGCCCTTTTCCCTGGCACAGAATAGTTGCCAGCCCAGGTTCCTGCTGTCAGTTGATTGAGTTCCCTTGAGAATATCTAGGTAGCACAGGTTTGAAGAGGGGACAGGTTGGGTCTGACACATATCCTTTTTCGTTTGGATTTTTTGGAGGCGTCTGGACACTCAGGGCCAATGATCCCTTGAGAAAATGACCGGCCTTTTTCCCTGAGAAAAAAAAAGTGGCCAACCCAGGTTCCTGCTGTCAGTTTGTAGGGTCCCCTTGGGACTGTCAGGGCAGCACAGGGTCGAGGGTGGGGCATGTTTGGTCTGGGACACATCCTTAATCGTTCCGCTTTTTTTGGAGGCGTCCGGCCACTCCGGGCCACAGATCCCTGGACACAAAGACTGGCCCTTTTCCCTGGGAAAGAAAACTTGCCAGCCCAGGATGCTGATGTCAGTTTGTAGGGTTCCCTTGGGACTGTCAGGGCAGCAGAGATTTGAAGTGGTGGCAGGTTGGGTCTGACACATATCCTTGTTCGTTTGGATTTTTTTGAGGCATCCTGCCACTCAGGGCCAATGATCCCTTGAGACAAAGACTGGCCTTTTTCCCCGAGAAAAAAAAAGTGGCCAGCCCAGGTTCCTGCTGTCAGTTTGTAGGGTTCCCTTGGGACTATCAGGGCAGCACAAAGTTGAGGTGGGGGCAGGTTGGGTCTGACACATATCCTTGTTCGTTTGGATTTTTTGGAGGCGTCCTGCCACTCAGGGCCAATGATCCCTGGACACAAAGACTGGCCCTATTCCCTGGGAAAGAAAACTTGCCAGCCCAGGATGCTGATGTCAGTTTGTAGGGTTCCCTTGGGACTGTCAGGGCAGCAGAGGTTTGAGGTGGGGGCAGGTTGGGTCTGGGACACATCCTTAATCTTTCAGATTGTTTGGAGGCGTTTGGCCACTCCGGGCCACAGGCCCCTGGAGACAAAGACCGGCCCTTTTCCCTCAGTAAGAAAAGTTGCCAGCCCAGGTTCCTTCTGTCAGTTTGTAGGGTTCCCTTGGGACTGTCAGGGCAGCAGAGGTTTGAGGTGGGGGCAGGTTTGGTCTGGAACGCATCCTTAACCGTCCAGATTTGTTGGAGGCATCCGGCCACTCAGGGCCATAAGCCCCTGGAGACAAGGCGTGGCCCTTTTCCCTGGCACAGAATAGTTTCCAGCCCAGGTTCCTGCTGTCAGTTGATAGAGTTCCCTTGGGAATATCTAGGTAGCACAGGTTTGAAGAGGGGACAGGTTGGGTCTTACACATATCCTTGTTCGTTTCTATTTTTTGGAGGCATCCGGCCACTCAGGGCCAATGATCCCTTGAAACAAAGACTGGCCTTTTTCCCCGAGAAAAAAAAAGTGGCCAGCCCAGGTTCCTGCTGTCAGTTTGTAGGGTTCCCTTGGGACTGTCAGGGCAGCACAGGGTCGAGGGTGGGGCATGTTTGGTCTGGGACACATCCTTAATCGTTCCGATTTTTTGGAGACATCCAGCCACTCAGGGCCACAGATCCCTGGACACAAAGACTGGCCCTTTTTCCCAGAGAAAAAAAAAAGTGGCCAGCCCAGGTTCCTGCTGTCAGTTTGTAGGGTTCCCTTGGGACTGTCAGGGCAGCACAGGGTTGAGGTGGGGGCAGGTTGGGTCTGACACATATCCTTGTTCATTTGGATTTTTTGGAGGCGTCCGGCCACTCAGGCCCACAGACCCCACTAGACAAAGACCTGCCTTTTTCTCTGAAAAGGAAAAGTGGTCAGCTGAGATTCCTGATGACAGTTTGTGGGGTTCCCTTGGGAATTTCAGGGCAGCCCAGGGTTGAGGTTGGGGCATGTTTGGTCCTGCACATGTCCTGCTTTGTTTGAATTTTTTGGAGGCGTCTGGACACTCAGGACCGCAGACCCCTGGAGACAAAGACTGGCCATTTTCCCTTGAAAAGAAAAGGGGCCAGCCCAGGATGCTGCTGTCAGTTTGTAGGATTTCCTAGGGACTGTCAGGGCAGCAGAGGTTATATGTAGGGGCAGGTTGGGTCTGGGACACATCCTTAATCTTTCAGATTTGTTGGAGGCATCCAGCCACTGAGGGCCACAGGCCCATGGAGACAAGGCGTGGCCCTTTTCCCTGGCACAGAATAGTTGCCAGCCCAGGTTCCTGCTGTCAGTTGATTGAGTTCCCTTGAGAATATCTAGGTAGCACAGGTTTGAAGAGGGGACAGGTTGGGTCTGACACATATCCTTGTTCGTTTGGATTTTTTGGAGGCGTCTGGACACTCAGGGCCAATGATCCCTTGAGAAAATGACCGGCCTTTTTCCCTGAGAAAAAAAAGTGGCCAGCCCAGGTTCCTGCTGTCAGTTTGTAGGGTTCCCTTGGGACTGTCAGGGCAGCACAGGGTCGAGGGTGGGGCATGTTTGGTCTGGGACACATCCTTAATCGTTCCGCTTTTTTGGAGGCGCCCGGCCACTCCGGGCCACAGATCCCTGGACACAAAGACTGGCCCTTTTCCCTGGGAAAGAAAACTTGCCAGCCCAGGATGCTGATGCCAGTTTGTAGGGTTCCCTTGGGACTGTCAGGGCAGCACAGGGTTGCAGTGGTGGCAGGTTGGGTCTGACACATATCCTTGTTTGTTTGGATTTTTTGGAGGCGTCCTGCCACTCAGGGCCAATGATCCCTTGAGACAAAGACTGGCCTTTTTCCCCGAGAAAAAAAAAGTGGCAAGCCCAGGTTCCTGCTGTCAGTTTGTAGGGTTCCCTTGGGACTGTCAGGGCAGCACAGGGTTGAGGTGGGGGCAGGTTGGGTCTGACACATATCCTTGTTCATTTGGATTTTTTGGAGGCGTCCGGCCACTCAGGCCCACAGACCCCACTAGACAAAGACCTGCATTTTTCTCTGAAAAGGAAAAGTGGTCAGCCGAGATTCCTGCTGTCAGTTTGTGGGGTTCCCTTGGGAATTTCAGGGCAGCCCAGGGTTGAGGTTGGGGCATGTTTGGTCCTGCACATGTCCTGCTTTGTTTGAATTTTTTGGAGGCGTCTGGCCACTCAGGACCGCAGACCCCTGGAGAAAAAGACTGGCCATTTTCCCTGGAAAAGAAAAGGGGCCAGCCCAGGATGCTGCTGTCAGTTTGTAGGGTTTCCTAGGGACTGTCAGGGCAGCAGAGGTTATATGTAGGGGCAGGTTTGGTCTGGGACACATCCTTAATCGTTCCGCTTTTTTGGAGGCGTCCGGCCACTCCGGGCCACAGATCCCTGGACACAAAGACTGGCCCTTTTCCCTGGAAAAGAAAACTTGCCAGCCCAGGATGCTGATGTCAGTTTGTAGGGTTCCCTTGGGACTGTCAGGGCAGCACAGGGTTGAGGTGGGGGCAGGTTGGGTCTGGGACACATCCTTAATCTTTCAGATTTTTTGGAGGCATTTGGCCACTCCGGGCCACAGGCCCCTGGAGACAAAGACCGGCCCTTTTCCCTCAGTAAGAAAAGTTGCCAGCCCAGGTTCCTTCTGTCAGTTTGTAGGGTTCCCTTGGGACTGTCAGGGCAGCAGAGGTTTGAGGTGGGGGCAGGTTTGGTCTGGAACGCATCCTTAACCGTTCAGATTTGTTGGAGGCATCCGGCCACTCAGGGCCATAAGCCCCTGGAGACAAGGCGTGGCCCTTTTCCCTGGCACAGAATAGTTTCCAGCCCAGGTTCCTGCTGTCAGTTGATAGAGTTCCCTTGGGAATATCTAGGTAGCACAGGTTTGAAGAGGGGACAGGTTGGGTCTTACACATATCCTTGTTCGTTTCTATTTTTTGGAGGCATCCGGCCACTCAGGGCCAATGATCCCTTGAAACAAAGACTGGCCTTTTTCCCCGAGAAAAAAAAAGTGGCCAGCCCAGGTTCCTGCTGTCTGTTTGTAGGGTTCCCTTGGGACTGTCAGGGCAGCACAGGGTCGAGGGTGGGGCATGTTTGGTCTGGGACACATCCTTAATCGTTCCGATTTTTTGGAGGCGTCCAGCCACTCCGGGCCACAGATCCCTGGACACAAAGACTGGCCCTTTTTCCCAGAGAAAAAAATATGTGGCCAGCCCAGGTTCCTGCTGTCAGTTTGTAGGGTTCCCTTGGGACTGTCAGGGCAGCACAGGGTTGAGGTGGGGACAGGTTGGGTCTGACACATATCCTTGTTCATTTGGATTTTTTGGAGGCGTCCGGCCACTCAGGCCCACAGACCCCACTGGACAAAGACCTGCTTTTTTCTCTGAAAAGGAAAAGTGGTCAGCTGAGATTCCTGATGACAGTTTGTGGGGTTCCCTTGGGAATTTCAGGGCAGCCCAGGGTTGAGGTTGGGGCATGTTTGGTCCTGCACATGTCCTGCTTTGTTTGAATTTTTTGGAGGCGTCTGGCCACTCAGGACCGCAGACCCCTGGAGACAAAGACTGGCCATTTTCCCTTGAAAAGAAAAGGGGCCAGCCCTGGATGCTGCTGTCAGTTTGTAGGGTTTCCTAGGGACTGTCAGGGCAGCAGAGGTTATATGTAGGGGCAGGTTGGGCCTGGGACACATCCTTAATCTTTCAGATTTGTTGGAGGCATCCAGCCACTGAGGGCCACAGGCCCATGGAGACAAGGCGTGGCCCTTTTCCCTGGGACAGAATAGCTGCCAGCCCAGGTTCCTGCTGTCAGTTGATTGAGTTCCCTTGAGAATATCTAGGTAGCACAGGTTTGAAGAGGGGACAGGTTGGGTCTGACACATATCCTTTTTCGTTTGGATTTTTTGGAGGCGTCTGGACACTCAGGGCCAATGATCCCTTGAGAAAATGACCGGCCTTTTTCCCTGAGAAAAAAAAGTGGCCAACCCAGGTTCCTGCTGTCAGTTTGTAGGGTTCCCTTGGGACTGTCAGGGCAGCACAGGGTCGAGGGTGGGGCATGTTTGGTCTGGGACACATCCTTAATCGTTCCGCTTTTTTGGAGGCGTCCGGCCACTCCGGGCCACAGATCCCTGGACACAAAGACTGGCCCTTTTCCCTGGGAAAGAAAACTTGCCAGCCCAGGATGCTGATGTCAGTTTGTAGGGTTCCCTTGGGACTGTCAGGGCAGCACAGGGTTGAAGTGGTGGCAGGTTGGGTCTGACACATATCCTTGTTCGTTTGGATTTTTTGGAGGCGTCCTGCCACTCAGGGCCAATGATCCCTTGAGACAAAGACTGGCCTTTTTCCCCGAGAAAAAAAAAGTGGCCAGCCCAGGTTCCTGCTGTCAGTTTGTAGGGTTCCCTTGGGACTGTCAGGGCAGCACAGGGTTGAGGTGGGGGCAGGTTGGGTCTGACACATATCCTTGTTCATTTGGATTTTTTGGAAGCATCCGGCCACTCAGGCCCACAGACCCCACTAGACAAAGACCTGCCTTTTTCTCTGAAAAGGAAAAGTGGTCAGCTGAGATTCCTGATGACAGTTTGTGGGGTTCCCTTGGGAATTTCAGGGCAGCCCAGGGTTGAGGTTGGGGCATGTTTGGTCCTGCACATGTCCTGCTTTGTTTGAATTTTTTGGAGGCGTCTGGCCACTCAGGACCGCAGACCCCTGGAGACAAAGACTGGCCATTTTCCCTTGAAAAGAAAAGGGGCCAGCCCAGGATGCTGCTGATGTCAGTTTGTAGGGTTTCCTAGGGACTGTCAGGGCAGCAGAGGTTATATGTAGGGGCAGGTTGGGCCTGGGGCACATCCTTAATCTTTCAGATTTTTTGGAGGCGTCTGGCCTCTCCGGGCCACAGGCCCCTGGAGACAAAGACCGGCCCTTTTCCCTCAGTAAGAAAACTTGCCAGCCCAGGTTCCTGCTGTCAGTTTGTAGGGTTCCCTTGGGACTGTCAGGGCAGCAGAGGTTTGAGGTGGGGGCAGGTTTTGTCTGGAACGCATCCTTAACCGTTCAGATTTTTTGGAGGCATCCGGCCACTCAGGGCCAATGATCCCTTGAGACAAAACTGGCCTTTTTCCCCGTGAAAAAAAAAGTGGCCAGCCCAGGTTCCTGCTGTCAGTTTGTAGGGTTCCCTTGGGACTGTCAGGGCAGCACAGGGTCGAGGGTGGGGCATGTTTGGTCTGGGACACATCCTTAATCGTTCCGATTTTTTGGAGGCGTCCAGCCACTCCGGGCCACAGATCCCTGGACACAAAGACTGGCCCTTTTTCCCAGAGAAAAAAATATGTGGCCAGCCCAGGTTCCTGCTGTCAGTTTGTAGGGTTCCCTTGGGACTGTCAGGGCAGCACAGGGTTGAGGTGGGGACAGGTTGGGTCTGACACATATCCTTGTTCATTTGGATTTTTTGGAGGCGTCCGGCCACTCAGGCCCACAGACCCCACTGGACAAAGACCTGCTTTTTTCTCTGAAAAGGAAAAGTGGTCAGCTGAGATTCCTGATGACAGTTTGTGGGGTTCCCTTGGGAATTTCAGGGCAGCCCAGGGTTGAGGTTGGGGCATGTTTGGTCCTGCACATGTCCTGCTTTGTTTGAATTTTTTGGAGGCGTCTGGACACTCAGGACCGCAGACCCCTGGAGACAAAGACTGGCCATTTTCCCTTGAAAAGAAAAGGGGCCAGCCCTGGATGCTGCTGTCAGTTTGTAGGGTTTCCTAGGGACTGTCAGGGCAGCAGAGGTTATATGTAGGGGCAGGTTGGGCCTGGGACACATCCTTAATCTTTCAGATTTGTTGGAGGCATCCAGCCACTGAGGGCCACAGGCCCATGGAGACAAGGCGTGGCCCTTTTCCCTGGCACAGAATAGTTGCCAGCCCAGGTTCCTGCTGTCAGTTGATTGAGTTCCCTTGAGAATATCTAGGTAGCACAGGTTTGAAGAGGGGACAGGTTGGGTCTGACACATATCCTTTTTCGTTTGGATTTTTTGGAGGCGTCTGGACACTCAGGGCCAATGATCCCTTGAGAAAATGACCGGCCTTTTTCCCTGAGAAAAAAAAGTGGCCAACCCAGGTTCCTGCTGTCAGTTTGTAGGGTTCCCTTGGGACTGTCAGGGCAGCACAGGGTCGAGGGTGGGGCATGTTTGGTCTGGGACACATCCTTAATCGTTCCGCTTTTTTGGAGGCGTCCGGCCACTCCGGGCCACAGATCCCTGGACACAAAGACTGGCCCTTTTCCCTGGGAAAGAAAACTTGCCAGCCCAGGATGCTGATGTCAGTTTGTAGGGTTCCCTTGGGACTGTCAGGGCAGCAGAGATTTGAAGTGGTGGCAGGTTGGGTCTGACACATATCCTTGTTCGTTTGGATTTTTTTGAGGCATCCTGCCACTCAGGGCCAATGATCCCTTGAGACAAAGACTGGCCTTTTTCCCCGAGAAAAAAAAAGTGGCCAGCCCAGGTTCCTGCTGTCAGTTTGTAGGGTTCCCTTGGGACTATCAGGGCAGCACAAAGTTGAGGTGGGGGCAGGTTGGGTCTGACACATATCCTTGTTCGTTTGGATTTTTTGGAGGCGTCCTGCCACTCAGGGCCAATGATCCCTGGACACAAAGACTGGCCCTATTCCCTGGGAAAGAAAACTTGCCAGCCCAGGATGCTGATGTCAGTTTGTAGGGTTCCCTTGGGACTGTCAGGGCAGCAGAGGTTTGAGGTGGGGGCAGGTTGGGTCTGGGACACATCCTTAATCTTTCAGATTTTTTGGAGGCGTTTGGCCACTCCGGGCCACAGGCCCCTGGAGACAAAGACCGGCCCTTTTCCCTCAGTAAGAAAAGTTGCCAGCCCAGGTTCCTTCTGTCAGTTTGTAGGGTTCCCTTGGGACTGTCAGGGCAGCAGAGGTTATATGTAGGGGCAGGTTGGGCCTGGAACGCATCCTTAACCGTTCAGATTTGTTGGAGGCATCCGGCCACTCAGGGCCATAAGCCCCTGGAGACAAGGCGTGGCCCTTTTCCCTGGCACAGAATAGTTTCCAGCCCAGGTTCCTGCTGTCAGTTGATAGAGTTCCCTTGGGAATATCTAGGTAGCACAGGTTTGAAGAGGGGACAGGTTGGGTCTTACACATATCCTTGTTCGTTTCTATTTTTTGGAGGCATCCGGCCACTCAGGGCCAATGATCCCTTGAAACAAAGACTGGCCTTTTTCCCCGAGAAAAAAAAAGTGGCCAGCCCAGGTTCCTGCTGTCTGTTTGTAGGGTTCCCTTGGGACTGTCAGGGCAGCACAGGGTCGAGGGTGGGGCATGTTTGGTCTGGGACACATCCTTAATCGTTCCGATTTTTTGGAGGCGTCCAGCCACTCCGGGCCACAGATCCCTGGACACAAAGACTGGCCCTTTTTCCCAGAGAAAAAAATATGTGGCCAGCCCAGGTTCCTGCTGTCAGTTTGTAGGGTTCCCTTGGGACTGTCAGGGCAGCACAGGGTTGAGGTGGGGACAGGTTGGGTCTGACACATATCCTTGTTCATTTGGATTTTTTGGAGGCGTCCGGCCACTCAGGCCCACAGACCCCACTGGACAAAGACCTGCTTTTTTCTCTGAAAAGGAAAAGTGGTCAGCTGAGATTCCTGATGACAGTTTGTGGGGTTCCCTTGGGAATTTCAGGGCAGCCCAGGGTTGAGGTTGGGGCATGTTTGGTCCTGCACATGTCCTGCTTTGTTTGAATTTTTTGGAGGCGTCTGGACACTCAGGACCGCAGACCCCTGGAGACAAAGACTGGCCATTTTCCCTTGAAAAGAAAAGGGGCCAGCCCTGGATGCTGCTGTCAGTTTGTAGGGTTTCCTAGGGACTGTCAGGGCAGCAGAGGTTATATGTAGGGGCAGGTTGGGCCTGGGACACATCCTTAATCTTTCAGATTTGTTGGAGGCATCCAGCCACTGAGGGCCACAGGCCCATGGAGACAAGGCGTGGCCCTTTTCCCTGGCACAGAATAGTTGCCAGCCCAGGTTCCTGCTGTCAGTTGATTGAGTTCCCTTGAGAATATCTAGGTAGCACAGGTTTGAAGAGGGGACAGGTTGGGTCTGACACATATCCTTTTTCGTTTGGATTTTTTGGAGGCGTCTGGACACTCAGGGCCAATGATCCCTTGAGAAAATGACCGGCCTTTTTCCCTGAGAAAAAAAAGTGGCCAACCCAGGTTCCTGCTGTCAGTTTGTAGGGTCCCCTTGGGACTGTCAGGGCAGCACAGGGTCGAGGGTGGGGCATGTTTGGTCTGAGACACATCCTTAATCGTTCCGCTTTTTTGGAGGCGTCCGGCCACTCCGGGCCACAGATCCCTGGACACAAAGACTGGCCCTTTTCCCTGGGAAAGAAAACTTGCCAGCCCAGGATGCTGATGTCAGTTTGTAGGGTTCCCTTGGGACTGTCAGGGCAGCAGAGATTTGAAGTGGTGGCAGGTTGGGTCTGACACATATCCTTGTTCGTTTGGATTTTTTTGAGGCATCCTGCCACTCAGGGCCAATGATCCCTTGAGACAAAGACTGGCCTTTTTCCCCGAGAAAAAAAAAGTGGCCAGCCCAGGTTCCTGCTGTCAGTTTGTAGGGTTCCCTTGGGACTGTCAGGGCAGCACAGGGTTGAGGTGGGGGCAGGTTGGGTCTGACACATATCCTTGTTCGTTTGGATTTTTTGGAGGCGTCCTGCCACTCAGGGCCAATGATCCCTGGACACAAAGACTGGCCCTTTTCCCTTGAAAAGAAAAGGGGCCAGCCCAGGATGCTGATGTCAGTTTGTAGGGTTCCCTTGGGACTGTCAGGGCAGCAGAGGTTTGAGGTGGGGGCAGGTTGGGTCTGGGACACATCCTTAATCTTTCAGATTTTTTGGAGGCGTTTGGCCACTCCGGGCCACAGGCCCCTGGAGACAAAGACCGGCCCTTTTCCCTCAGTAAGAAAAGTTGCCAGCCCAGGTTCCTTCTGTCAGTTTGTAGGGTTCCCTTGGGACTGTCAGGGCAGCAGAGGTTTGAGGTGGGGGCAGGTTTGGTCTGGAACGCATCCTTAACCGTCCAGATTTGTTGGAGGCATCCGGCCACTCAGGGCCATAAGCCCCTGGAGACAAGGCGTGGCCCTTTTCCCTGGCACAGAATAGTTTCCAGCCCAGGTTCCTGCTGTCAGTTGATAGAGTTCCCTTGGGAATATCTAGGTAGCACAGGTTTGAAGAGGGGACAGGTTGGGTCTTACACATATCCTTGTTCGTTTCTATTTTTTGGAGGCATCCGGCCACTCAGGGCCAATGATCCCTTGAAACAAAGACTGGCCTTTTTCCCCGAGAAAAAAAAAGTGGCCAGCCCAGGTTCCTGCTGTCAGTTTGTAGGGTTCCCTTGGGACTGTCAGGGCAGCACAGGGTCGAGGGTGGGGCATGTTTGGTCTGGGACACATCCTTAATCGTTCCGATTTTTTGGAGACATCCAGCCACTCAGGGCCACAGATCCCTGGACACAAAGACTGGCCCTTTTTCCCAGAGAAAAAAAAAAGTGGCCAGCCCAGGTTCCTGCTGTCAGTTTGTAGGGTTCCCTTGGGACTGTCAGGGCAGCACAGGGTTGAGGTGGGGGCAGGTTGGGTCTGACACATATCCTTGTTCATTTGGATTTTTTGGAGGCGTCCGGCCACTCAGGCCCACAGACCCCACTAGACAAAGACCTGCCTTTTTCTCTGAAAAGGAAAAGTGGTCAGCTGAGATTCCTGATGACAGTTTGTGGGGTTCCCTTGGGAATTTCAGGGCAGCCCAGGGTTGAGGTTGGGGCATGTTTGGTCCTGCACATGTCCTGCTTTGTTTGAATTTTTTGGAGGCGTCTGGACACTCAGGACCGCAGACCCCTGGAGACAAAGACTGGCCATTTTCCCTGGAAAAGAAAAGGGGCCAGCCCAGGATGCTGCTGTCAGTTTGTAGGATTTCCTAGGGACTGTCAGGGCAGCAGAGGTTATATGTAGGGGCAGGTTGGGTCTGGGACACATCCTTAATCTTTCAGATTTGTTGGAGGCATCCAGCCACTGAGGGCCACAGGCCCATGGAGACAAGGCGTGGCCCTTTTCCCTGGCACAGAATAGTTGCCAGCCCAGGTTCCTGCTGTCAGTTGATTGAGTTCCCTTGAGAATATCTAGGTAGCACAGGTTTGAAGAGGGGACAGGTTGGGTCTGACACATATCCTTGTTCGTTTGGATTTTTTGGAGGCGTCTGGACACTCAGGGCCAATGATCCCTTGAGAAAATGACCGGCCTTTTTCCCTGAGAAAAAAAAGTGGCCAGCCCAGGTTCCTGCTGTCAGTTTGTAGGGTTCCCTTGGGACTGTCAGGGCAGCACAGGGTCGAGGGTGGGGCATGTTTGGTCTGGGACACATCCTTAATCGTTCCGCTTTTTTGGAGGCGCCCGGCCACTCCGGGCCACAGATCCCTGGACACAAAGACTGGCCCTTTTCCCTGGGAAAGAAAACTTGCCAGCCCAGGATGCTGATGCCAGTTTGTAGGGTTCCCTTGGGACTGTCAGGGCAGCACAGGGTTGCAGTGGTGGCAGGTTGGGTCTGACACATATCCTTGTTTGTTTGGATTTTTTGGAGGCGTCCTGCCACTCAGGGCCAATGATCCCTTGAGACAAAGACTGGCCTTTTTCCCCGAGAAAAAAAAAGTGACAAGCCCAGGTTCCTGCTGTCAGTTTGTAGGGTTCCCTTGGGACTGTCAGGGCAGCACAGGGTTGAGGTGGGGGCAGGTTGGGTCTGACACATATCCTTGTTCATTTGGATTTTTTGGAGGCGTCCGGCCACTCAGGCCCACAGACCCCACTAGACAAAGACCTGCATTTTTCTCTGAAAAGGAAAAGTGGTCAGCCGAGATTCCTGCTGTCAGTTTGTGGGGTTCCCTTGGGAATTTCAGGGCAGCCCAGGGTTGAGGTTGGGGCATGTTTGGTCCTGCACATGTCCTGCTTTGTTTGAATTTTTTGGAGGCGTCTGGCCACTCAGGACCGCAGACCCCTGGAGAAAAAGACTGGCCATTTTCCCTGGAAAAGAAAAGGGGCCAGCCCAGGATGCTGCTGTCAGTTTGTAGGGTTTCCTAGGGACTGTCAGGGCAGCAGAGGTTATATGTAGGGGCAGGTTTGGTCTGGGACACATCCTTAATCGTTCCGCTTTTTTGGAGGCGTCCGGCCACTCCGGGCCACAGATCCCTGGACACAAAGACTGGCCCTTTTCCCTGGAAAAGAAAACTTGCCAGCCCAGGATGCTGATGTCAGTTTGTAGGGTTCCCTTGGGACTGTCAGGGCAGCACAGGGTTGAGGTGGGGGCAGGTTGGGTCTGGGACGCATCCTTAATCTTTCAGATTTTTTGGAGGCATTTGGCCACTCCGGGCCACAGGCCCCTGGAGACAAAGACCGGCCCTTTTCCCTCAGTAAGAAAAGTTGCCAGCCCAGGTTCCTTCTGTCAGTTTGTAGGGTTCCCTTGGGACTGTCAGGGCAGCAGAGGTTTGAGGTGGGGGCAGGTTTGGTCTGGAACGCATCCTTAACCGTTCAGATTTGTTGGAGGCATCCGGCCACTCAGGGCCATAAGCCCCTGGAGACAAGGCGTGGCCCTTTTCCCTGGCACAGAATAGTTTCCAGCCCAGGTTCCTGCTGTCAGTTGATAGAGTTCCCTTGGGAATATCTAGGTAGCACAGGTTTGAAGAGGGGACAGGTTGGGTCTTACACATATCCTTGTTCGTTTCTATTTTTTGGAGGCATCCGGCCACTCAGGGCCAATGATCCCTTGAAACAAAGACTGGCCTTTTTCCCCGAGAAAAAAAAAGTGGCCAGCCCAGGTTCCTGCTGTCTGTTTGTAGGGTTCCCTTGGGACTGTCAGGGCAGCACAGGGTCGAGGGTGGGGCATGTTTGGTCTGGGACACATCCTTAATCGTTCCGATTTTTTGGAGGCGTCCAGCCACTCCGGGCCACAGATCCCTGGACACAAAGACTGGCCCTTTTCCCTGGGAAAGAAAACTTGCCAGCCCAGGATGCTGATGCTAGTTTGTAGGGTTCCCTTGGGACTGTCAGGGCAGCACAGGGTTGAAGTGGTGGCAGGTTGGGTCTGACACATATCCTTGTTCGTTTGGATTTTTTTGAGGCATCCTGCCACTCAGGGCCAATGATCCCTTGAGACAAAGACTGGCCTTTTTCCCCGAGAAAAAAAAAGTGGCCAGCCCAGGTTCCTGCTGTCAGTTTGTAGGATTCCCTTGGGACTGTCAGGGCAGCACAAAGTTGAGGTGGGGGCAGGTTGGGTCTGACACATATCCTTGTTCGTTTGGATTTTTTGGAGGCGTCCTGCCACTCAGGGCCAATGATCCCTGGACACAAAGACTGGCCCTTTTCCCTGGAAAAGAAAACTTGCCAGCCCAGGATGCTGATGTCAGTTTGTAGGGTTCCCTTGGGACTGTCAGGGCAGCAGAGGTTTGAGGTGGGGGCAGGTTGGGTCTGGGACACATCCTTAATCTTTCAGATTTTTTGGAGGCGTTTGGCCACTCCGGGCCACAGGCCCCTGGAGACAAAGACCGGCCCTTTTCCCTCAGTAAGAAAAGTTGCCAGCCCAGGTTCCTTCTGTCAGTTTGTAGGGTTCCCTTGGGACTGTCAGGGCAGCAGAGGTTTGAGGTGGGGGCAGGTTTGGTCTGGAACGCATCCTTAACCGTCCAGATTTGTTGGAGGCATCCGGCCACTCAGGGCCATAAGCCCCTGGAGACAAGGCGTGGCCCTTTTCCCTGGCACAGAATAGTTTCCAGCCCAGGTTCCTGCTGTCAGTTGATAGAGTTCCCTTGGGAATATCTAGGTAGCACAGGTTTGAAGAGGGGACAGGTTGGGTCTTACACATATCCTTGTTCGTTTCTATTTTTTGGAGGCATCCGGCCACTCAGGGCCAATGATCCCTTGAAACAAAGACTGGCCTTTTTCCCCGAGAAAAAAAAAGTGGCCAGCCCAGGTTCCTGCTGTCTGTTTGTAGGGTTCCCTTGGGACTGTCAGGGCAGCACAGGGTCGAGGGTGGGGCATGTTTGGTCTGGGACACATCCTTAATCGTTCCGATTTTTTGGAGGCGTCCAGCCACTCCGGGCCACAGATCCCTGGACACAAAGACTGGCCCTTTTTCCCAGAGAAAAAAATATGTGGCCAGCCCAGGTTCCTGCTGTCAGTTTGTAGGGTTCCCTTGGGACTGTCAGGGCAGCACAGGGTTGAGGTGGGGACAGGTTGGGTCTGACACATATCCTTGTTCATTTGGATTTTTTGGAGGCGTCCGGCCACTCAGGCCCACAGACCCCACTGGACAAAGACCTGCTTTTTTCTCTGAAAAGGAAAAGTGGTCAGCTGAGATTCCTGATGACAGTTTGTGGGGTTCCCTTGGGAATTTCAGGGCAGCCCAGGGTTGAGGTTGGGGCATGTTTGGTCCTGCACATGTCCTGCTTTGTTTGAATTTTTTGGAGGCGTCTGGCCACTCAGGACCGCAGACCCCTGGAGACAAAGACTGGCCATTTTCCCTTGAAAAGAAAAGGGGCCAGCCCTGGATGCTGCTGTCAGTTTGTAGGGTTTCCTAGGGACTGTCAGGGCAGCAGAGGTTATATGTAGGGGCAGGTTGGGCCTGGGACACATCCTTAATCTTTCAGATTTGTTGGAGGCATCCAGCCACTGAGGGCCACAGGCCCATGGAGACAAGGCGTGGCCCTTTTCCCTGGGACAGAATAGCTGCCAGCCCAGGTTCCTGCTGTCAGTTGATTGAGTTCCCTTGAGAATATCTAGGTAGCACAGGTTTGAAGAGGGGACAGGTTGGGTCTGACACATATCCTTTTTCGTTTGGATTTTTTGGAGGCGTCTGGACACTCAGGGCCAATGATCCCTTGAGAAAATGACCGGCCTTTTTCCCTGAGAAAAAAAAGTGGCCAACCCAGGTTCCTGCTGTCAGTTTGTAGGGTTCCCTTGGGACTGTCAGGGCAGCACAGGGTCGAGGGTGGGGCATGTTTGGTCTGGGACACATCCTTAATCGTTCCGCTTTTTTGGAGGCGTCCGGCCACTCCGGGCCACAGATCCCTGGACACAAAGACTGGCCCTTTTTCCCAGAGAAAAAAATATGTGGCCAGCCCAGGTTCCTGCTGTCAGTTTGTAGGGTTCCCTTGGGACTGTCAGGGCAGCACAGGGTTGAAGTGGTGGCAGGTTGGGTCTGACACATATCCTTGTTCGTTTGGATTTTTTGGAGGCGTCCTGCCACTCAGGGCCAATGATCCCTTGAGACAAAGACTGGCCTTTTTCCCCGAGAAAAAAAAAGTGGCCAGCCCAGGTTCCTGCTGTCAGTTTGTAGGGTTCCCTTGGGACTGTCAGGGCAGCACAGGGTTGAGGTGGGGGCAGGTTGGGTCTGACACATATCCTTGTTCATTTGGATTTTTTGGAAGCGTCCGGCCACTCAGGCCCACAGACCCCACTAGACAAAGACCTGCCTTTTTCTCTGAAAAGGAAAAGTGGTCAGCTGAGATTCCTGATGACAGTTTGTGGGGTTCCCTTGGGAATTTCAGGGCAGCCCAGGGTTGAGGTTGGGGCATGTTTGGTCCTGCACATGTCCTGCTTTGTTTGAATTTTTTGGAGGCGTCTGGCCACTCAGGACCGCAGACCCCTGGAGACAGAGACTGGCCATTTTCCCTTGAAAAGAAAAGGGGCCAGCCCAGGATGCTGCTGATGTCAGTTTGTAGGGTTTCCTAGGGACTGTCAGGGCAGCAGAGGTTATAAGTAGGGGCAGGTTGGGCCTGGGGCACATCCTTAATCTTTCAGATTTTTTGGAGGCGTCTGGCCTCTCCGGGCCACAGGCCCCTGGAGACAAAGACCGGCCCTTTTCCCTCAGTAAGAAAACTTGCCAGCCCAGGTTCCTGCTGTCAGTTTGTAGGGTTCCCTTGGGACTGTCAGGGCAGCAGAGGTTTGAGGTGGGGGCAGGTTTTGTCTGGAACGCATCCTTAACCGTTCAGATTTTTTGGAGGCATCCGGCCACTCAGGGCCAATGATCCCTTGAGACAAAGACTGGCCTTTTTCCCCGTGAAAAAAAAAGTGGCCAGCCCAGGTTCCTGCTGTCAGTTTGTAGGGTTCCCTTGGGACTGTCAGGGCAGCACAGGGTCGAGGGTGGGGCATGTTTGGTCTGGGACACATCCTTAATCGTTCCGATTTTTTGGAGGCGTCCAGCCACTCCGGGCCACAGATCCCTGGACACAAAGACTGGCCCTTTTTCCCAGAGAAAAAAATATGTGGCCAGCCCAGGTTCCTGCTGTCAGTTTGTAGGGTTCCCTTGGGACTGTCAGGGCAGCACAGGGTTGAGGTGGGGACAGGTTGGGTCTGACACATATCCTTGTTCATTTGGATTTTTTGGAGGCGTCCGGCCACTCAGGCCCACAGACCCCACTGGACAAAGACCTGCTTTTTTCTCTGAAAAGGAAAAGTGGTCAGCTGAGATTCCTGATGACAGTTTGTGGGGTTCCCTTGGGAATTTCAGGGCAGCCCAGGGTTGAGGTTGGGGCATGTTTGGTCCTGCACATGTCCTGCTTTGTTTGAATTTTTTGGAGGCGTCTGGACACTCAGGACCGCAGACCCCTGGAGACAAAGACTGGCCATTTTCCCTTGAAAAGAAAAGGGGCCAGCCCTGGATGCTGCTGTCAGTTTGTAGGGTTTCCTAGGGACTGTCAGGGCAGCAGAGGTTATATGTAGGGGCAGGTTGGGCCTGGGACACATCCTTAATCTTTCAGATTTGTTGGAGGCATCCAGCCACTGAGGGCCACAGGCCCATGGAGACAAGGCGTGGCCCTTTTCCCTGGCACAGAATAGTTGCCAGCCCAGGTTCCTGCTGTCAGTTGATTGAGTTCCCTTGAGAATATCTAGGTAGCACAGGTTTGAAGAGGGGACAGGTTGGGTCTGACACATATCCTTTTTCGTTTGGATTTTTTGGAGGCGTCTGGACACTCAGGGCCAATGATCCCTTGAGAAAATGACCGGCCTTTTTCCCTGAGAAAAAAAAGTGGCCAACCCAGGTTCCTGCTGTCAGTTTGTAGGGTTCCCTTGGGACTGTCAGGGCAGCACAGGGTCGAGGGTGGGGCATGTTTGGTCTGGGACACATCCTTAATCGTTCCGCTTTTTTGGAGGCGTCCGGCCACTCCGGGCCACAGATCCCTGGACACAAAGACTGGCCCTTTTCCCTGGGAAAGAAAACTTGCCAGCCCAGGATGCTGATGTCAGTTTGTAGGGTTCCCTTGGGACTGTCAGGGCAGCAGAGATTTGAAGTGGTGGCAGGTTGGGTCTGACACATATCCTTGTTCGTTTGGATTTTTTTGAGGCATCCTGCCACTCAGGGCCAATGATCCCTTGAGACAAAGACTGGCCTTTTTCCCCGAGAAAAAAAAAGTGGCCAGCCCAGGTTCCTGCTGTCAGTTTGTAGGGTTCCCTTGGGACTATCAGGGCAGCACAAAGTTGAGGTGGGGGCAGGTTGGGTCTGACACATATCCTTGTTCGTTTGGATTTTTTGGAGGCGTCCTGCCACTCAGGGCCAATGATCCCTGGACACAAAGACTGGCCCTATTCCCTGGGAAAG
This sequence comes from Anomalospiza imberbis, assembly GCF_031753505.1. Lineage (NCBI taxonomy): Eukaryota > Metazoa > Chordata > Aves > Passeriformes > Viduidae > Anomalospiza > Anomalospiza imberbis. The sequence goes on from NW_027099876.1 coordinate 24,387, forward strand.
AAATCTTGCCAGCCCAGGATGCTGATGTCAGTTTGTAGGGTTCCCTTGGGACTGTCAGGGCAGCAGAGGTTTGAGGTGGGGGCAGGTTGGGTCTGGGACACATCCTTAATCTTTCAGATTTTTTGGAGGCGTTTGGCCACTCCGGGCCACAGGCCCCTGGAGACAAAGACCGGCCCTTTTCCCTCAGTAAGAAAAGTTGCCAGCCCAGGTTCCTTCTGTCAGTTTGTAGGGTTCCCTTGGGACTGTCAGGGCAGCAGAGGTTATATGTAGGGGCAGGTTGGGCCTGGAACGCATCCTTAACCGTTCAGATTTGTTGGAGGCATCCGGCCACTCAGGGCCATAAGCCCCTGGAGACAAGGCGTGGCCCTTTTCCCTGGCACAGAATAGTTTCCAGCCCAGGTTCCTGCTGTCAGTTGATAGAGTTCCCTTGGGAATATCTAGGTAGCACAGGTTTGAAGAGGGGACAGGTTGGGTCTTACACATATCCTTGTTCGTTTCTATTTTTTGGAGGCATCCGGCCACTCAGGGCCAATGATCCCTTGAAACAAAGACTGGCCTTTTTCCCCGAGAAAAAAAAAGTGGCCAGCCCAGGTTCCTGCTGTCTGTTTGTAGGGTTCCCTTGGGACTGTCAGGGCAGCACAGGGTCGAGGGTGGGGCATGTTTGGTCTGGGACACATCCTTAATCGTGCCGATTTTTTGGAGGCGTCCAGCCACTCCGGGCCACAGATCCCTGGACACAAAGACTGGCCCTTTTTCCCAGAGAAAAAAATATGTGGCCAGCCCAGGTTCCTGCTGTCAGTTTGTAGGGTTCCCTTGGGACTGTCAGGGCAGCACAGGGTTGAGGTGGGGACAGGTTGGGTCTGACACATATCCTTGTTCATTTGGATTTTTTGGAGGCGTCCGGCCACTCAGGCCCACAGACCCCACTAGACAAAGACCTGCTTTTTTCTCTGAAAAGGAAAAGTGGTCAGCTGAGATTCCTGATGACAGTTTGTGGGGTTCCCTTGGGAATTTCAGGGCAGCCCAGGGTTGAGGTTGGGGCATGTTTGGTCCTGCACATGTCCTGCTTTGTTTGAATTTTTTGGAGGCGTCTGGCCACTCAGGACCGCAGACCCCTGGAGACAAAGACTGGCCATTTTCCCTTGAAAAGAAAAGGGGCCAGCCCAGGATGCTGCTGTCAGTTTGTAGGGTTTCCTAGGGACTGTCAGGGCAGCAGAGGTTATATGTAGGGGCAGGTTGGGTCTGGGACACATCCTTAATCTTTCAGATTTGTTGGAGGCATCCAGCCACTGAGGGCCACAGGCCCATGGAGACAAGGCGTGGCCCTTTTCCCTGGCACAGAATAGTTGCCAGCCCAGGTTCCTGCTGTCAGTTGATTGAGTTCCCTTGAGAATATCTAGGTAGCACAGGTTTGAAGAGGGGACAGGTTGGGTCTGACACATATCCTGGTTCGTTTGGATTTTTTGGCGGCGTCTGGACACTCAGGGCCAATGATCCCTTGAGAAAATGACCGGCCTTTTTCCCTGAGAAAAAAAAGTGGCCAGCCCAGGTTCCTGCTGTCAGTTTGTAGGGTTCCCTTGGGACTGTCAGGGCAGCACAGGGTCGAGGGTGGGGCATGTTTCGCCTGGGACACATCCTTAATCGTTCCGCTTCTTTGGAGGCGTCCGGCCACTCCGGGCCACAGATCCCTGGACACAAAGACTGGCCCTTTTCCCTGGGAAAGAAAACTTGCCAGCCCAGGATGCTGATGCTAGTTTGTAGGGTTCCCTTGGGACTGTCAGGGCAGCAGAGATTTGAAGTGGTGGCAGGTTGGGTCTGACACATATCCTTGTTCGTTTGGATTTTTTTGAGGCATCCTGCCACTCAGGGCCAATGATCCCTTGAGACAAAGACTGGCCTTTTTCCCCGAGAAAAAAAAAGTGGCCAGCCCAGGTTCCTGCTGTCAGTTTGTAGGGTTCCCTTGGGACTGTCAGGGCAGCACAGGGTTGAGGTGGGGGCAGGTTGGGTCTGACACATATCCTTGTTCGTTTGGATTTTTTGGAGGCGTCCTGCCACTCAGGGCCAATGATCCCTGGACACAAAGACTGGCCCTTTTCCCTGGAAAAGAAAAGGGGCCAGCCCAGGATGCTGATGTCAGTTTGTAGGGTTCCCTTGGGACTGTCAGGGCAGCAGAGGTTTGAGGTGGGGGCAGGTTGGGTCTGGGACACATCCTTAATCTTTCAGATTTTTTGGAGGCGTTTGGCCACTCCGGGCCACAGGCCCCTGGAGACAAAGACCGGCCCTTTTCCCTCAGTAAGAAAAGTTGCCAGCCCAGGTTCCTTCTGTCAGTTTGTAGGGTTCCCTTGGGACTGTCAGGGCAGCAGAGGTTTGAGGTGGGGGCAGGTTTGGTCTGGAACGCATCCTTAACCGTCCAGATTTGTTGGAGGCATCCGGCCACTCAGGGCCATAAGCCCCTGGAGACAAGGCGTGGCCCTTTTCCCTGGCACAGAATAGTTTCCAGCCCAGGTTCCTGCTGTCAGTTGATAGAGTTCCCTTGGGAATATCTAGGTAGCACAGGTTTGAAGAGGGGACAGGTTGGGTCTTACACATATCCTTGTTCGTTTCTATTTTTTGGAGGCATCCGGCCACTCAGGGCCAATGATCCCTTGAAACAAAGACTGGCCTTTTTCCCCGAGAAAAAAAAAGTGGCCAGCCCAGGTTCCTGCTGTCTGTTTGTAGGGTTCCCTTGGGACTGTCAGGGCAGCACAGGGTCGAGGGTGGGGCATGTTTGGTCTGGGACACATCCTTAATCGTTCCGATTTTTTGGAGGCGTCCAGCCACTCCGGGCCACAGATCCCTGGACACAAAGACTGGCCCTTTTTCCCAGAGAAAAAAATATGTGGCCAGCCCAGGTTCCTGCTGTCAGTTTGTAGGGTTCCCTTGGGACTGTCAGGGCAGCACAGGGTTGAGGTGGGGACAGGTTGGGTCTGACACATATCCTTGTTCATTTGGATTTTTTGGAGGCGTCCGGCCACTCAGGCCCACAGACCCCACTGGACAAAGACCTGCTTTTTTCTCTGAAAAGGAAAAGTGGTCAGCTGAGATTCCTGATGACAGTTTGTGGGGTTCCCTTGGGAATTTCAGGGCAGCCCAGGGTTGAGGTTGGGGCATGTTTGGTCCTGCACATGTCCTGCTTTGTTTGAATTTTTTGGAGGCGTCTGGCCACTCAGGACCGCAGACCCCTGGAGACAAAGACTGGCCATTTTCCCTTGAAAAGAAAAGGGGCCAGCCCTGGATGCTGCTGTCAGTTTGTAGGGTTTCCTAGGGACTGTCAGGGCAGCAGAGGTTATATGTAGGGGCAGGTTGGGCCTGGGACACATCCTTAATCTTTCAGATTTGTTGGAGGCATCCAGCCACTGAGGGCCACAGGCCCATGGAGACAAGGCGTGGCCCTTTTCCCTGGCACAGAATAGTTGCCAGCCCAGGTTCCTGCTGTCAGTTGATTGAGTTCCCTTGAGAATATCTAGGTAGCACAGGTTTGAAGAGGGGACAGGTTGGGTCTGACACATATCCTTGTTCGTTTGGATTTTTTGGAGGCGTCTGGACACTCAGGGCCAATGATCCCTTGAGAAAATGACCGGCCTTTTTCCCTGAGAAAAAAAAGTGGCCAGCCCAGGTTCCTGCTGTCAGTTTGTAGGGTTCCCTTGGGACTGTCAGGGCAGCACAGGGTCGAGGGTGGGGCATGTTTGGTCTGGGACACATCCTTAATCGTTCCGCTTTTTTGGAGGCGTCCGGCCACTCCGGGCCACAGATCCCTGGACACAAAGACTGGCCCTTTTCCCTGGGAAAGAAAACTTGCCAGCCCAGGATGCTGATGCTAGTTTGTAGGGTTCCCTTGGGACTGTCAGGGCAGCAGAGATTTGAAGTGGTGGCAGGTTGGGTCTGACACATATCCTTGTTCGTTTGGATTTTTTTGAGGCATCCTGCCACTCAGGGCCAATGATCCCTTGAGACAAAGACTGGCCTTTTTCCCCGAGAAAAAAAAAGTGGCCAGCCCAGGTTCCTGCTGTCAGTTTGTAGGGTTCCCTTGGGACTGTCAGGGCAGCACAAAGTTGAGGTGGGGGCAGGTTGGGTCTGACACATATCCTTGTTCGTTTGGATTTTTTGGAGGCGTCCTGCCACTCAGGGCCAATGATCCCTTGAGACAAAGACTGGCCTTTTTCCCCGAGAAAAAAAAAGTGGCCAGCCCAGGTTCCTGCTGTCAGTTTGTAGGGTTCCCTTGGGACTGTCAGGGCAGCACAGGGTTGAGGTGGGGGCAGGTTGGGTCTGACACATATCCTTGTTCATTTGGATTTTTTGGAGGCGTCCGGCCACTCAGGCCCACAGACCCCACTAGACAAAGACCTGCCTTTTTGTCTGAAAAGGAAAAGTGGTCAGCTGAGATTCCTGATGACAGTTTGTGGGGTTCCCTTGGGAATTTCAGGGCAGCCCAGGGTTGAGGTTGGGGCATGTTTGGTCCTGCACATGTCCTGCTTTGTTTGAATTTTTTGGAGGCGTCTGGCCACTCAGGACCGCAGACCCCTGGAGACAAAGACTGGCCATTTTCCCTTGAAAAGAAAAGGGGCCAGCCCAGGATGCTGCTGATGTCAGTTTGTAGGGTTTCCTACGGACTGTCAGGGCAGCAGAGGTTATATGTAGGGGCAGGTTGGATCTGGGACACATCCTTAATCTTTCAGATTTTTTGGAGGCGTCCGGCCACTCCGGGCCACAGATCCCTGGACACAAAGACTGGCCCTTTTTCCCAGAGAAAAAAAAAAGTGGCCAGCCCAGGTTCCTGCTGTCAGTTTGTAGGGTTCCCTTGGGACTGTCAGGGCAGCACAGGGTTGAGGTGGGGGCAGGTTGGGTCTGACACATATCCTTGTTCATTTGGATTTTTTGGAAGCGTCCGGCCACTCAGGCCCACAGACCCCACTAGACAAAGACCTGCCTTTTTCTCTGAAAAGGAAAAGTGGTCAGCCGAGATTCCTGCTGTCAGTTTGTGGGGTTCCCTTGGGAATTTCAGGGCAGCCCAGGGTTGAGGTTGGGGCATGTTTGGTCCTGCACATGTCCTGCTTTGTTTGAATTTTTTGGAGGCGTCTGGCCACTCAGGACCGCAGACCCCTGGAGAAAAAGACTGGCCATTTTCCCTTGAAAAGAAAAGGGGCCAGCCCAGGATGCTGCTGTCAGTTAGTAGGGTTTCCTAGGGACTGTCAGGGCAGCAGAGGTTATATGTAGGGGCAGGTTTGGTCTGGGACACATCCTTAATCGTTCCGCTTTTTTGGAGGCGTCCGGCCACTCCGGGCCACAGATCCCTGGACACAAAGACTGGCCCTTTTCCCTGGGAAAGAAAACTTGCCAGCCCAGGATGCTGATGTCAGTTTGTAGGGTTCCCTTGGGACTGTCAGGGCAGCAGATGTTTGAGGTGAGGGCAGGTTTGGTCTGGAACGCATCCTTAACCGTTCAGATTTTTTGGAGGCGTCCGGCCACTCCGGGCCACAGATCCCTGGACACAAAGACTGGCCCTTTTTCCCAGAGAAAAAAAAAGTGGCCAGCCCAGGTTCCTGCTGTCAGTTTGTAGGGTTCCCTTGGGACTGTCAGGGCAGCACAGGGTTGAGGTGGGGGCAGGTTGGGTCTGACACATATCCTTGTTCATTTGGATTTTTTGGAGGCGTCCGGCCACTCAGGCCCACAGACCCCACTAGACAAAGACCTGCCTTTTTGTCTGAAAAGGAAAAGTGGTCAGCTGAGATTCCTGCTGTCAGTTTGTGGGGTTCCCTTGGGAATTTCAGGGCAGCCCAGGGTTGAGGTTGGGGCATGTTTGGTCCTGCACATGTCCTGCTTTGTTTGAATTTTTTGGAGGCGTCTGGCCACTCAGGACCGCAGACCCCTGGAGACAAAGACTGGCCATTTTCCCTTGAAAAGAAAAGGGGCCAGCCCAGGATGCTGCTTTCAGTTTGTAGGGTTTCCTAGGGACTGTCAGGGCAGCAGAGGTTATATGTAGGGGCAGGTTGGGCCTGGGACACATCCTTAATCTTTCAGATTTGTTGGAGGCATCCAGCCACTGAGGGCCACAGGCCCATGGAGACAAGGCGTGGCCCTTTTCCCTGGCACAGAATAGTTGCCAGCCCAGGTTCCTGCTGTCAGTTGATTGAGTTCCCTTGAGAATATCTAGGTAGCACAGGTTTGAAGAGGGGACAGGTTGGGTCTGACACATATCCTTGTTCGTTTGGATTTTTTGGAGGCGTCTGGACACTCAGGGCCAATGATCCCTTGAGAAAATGACCGGCCTTTTTCCCTGAGAAAAAAAAGTGGCCAGCCCAGGTTCCTGCTGTCAGTTTGTAGGGTTCCCTTGGGACTGTCAGGGCAGCACAGTGTCAAGGGTGGGGCATGTTTGGTCTGGGACACATCCTTAATCGTTCCGCTTTTTTGGAGGCGCCCGGCCACTCCGGGCCACAGATCCCTGGACACAAAGACTGGCCCTTTTCCCTGGGAAAGAAAACTTGCCAGCCCAGGATGCTGCTGTCAGTTTGTAGGGTTCCCTTGGGACTGTCAGGGCAGCACAGGGTTGAAGTGGTGGCAGGTTGGGTCTGACACATATCCTTGTTTGTTTGGATTTTTTGGAGGCGTCCTGCCACTCAGGGCCCATGATCCCTTGAGACAAAGACTGGCCTTTTTCCCCGAGAAAAAAAAAGTGGCCAGCCCAGGTTCCTGCTGTCAGTTTGTAGGGTTCCCTTGGGACTGTCAGGGCAGCACAGGGTTGAGGTGGGGGCAGGTTGGGTCTGACACATATCCTTGTTCATTTGGATTTTTTGGAAGCGTCCGGCCACTCAGGCCCACAGACCCCACTAGACAAAGACCTGCCTTTTTGTCTGAAAAGGAAAAGTGGTCAGCTGAGATTCCTGATGAGAGTTTGTGGGGTTCCCTTGGGAAGTTCAGGGCAGCCCAGGGTTGAGGTTGGGGCATGTTTGGTCCTGCACATGTCCTGCTTTGTTTGAATTTTTTGGAGGCGTCTGGCCACTCAGGACCGCAGACCCCTGGAGACAAAGACTGGCCATTTTCCCTTGAAAAGAAAAGGGGCCAGCCCAGGATGCTGCTGATGTCAGTTTGTAGGGTTTCCTAGGGACTGTCAGGGCAGCAGAGGTTATATGTAGGGGCAGGTTGGGCCTGGGACACATCCTTAATCTTTCAGATTTGTTGGAGGCATCCAGCCACTGAGGGCCACAGGCCCATGGAGACAAGGCGTGGCCCTTTTCCCTGGCACAGAATAGTTGCCAGCCCAGGTTCCTGCTGTCAGTTGATTGAGTTCCCTTGAGAATATCTAGGTAGCACAGGTTTGAAGAGGGGACAGGTTGGGTCTGACACATATCCTTTTTCGTTTGGATTTTTTGGAGGCGTCTGGACACTCAGGGCCAATGATCCCTTGAGAAAATGACCGGCCTTTTTCCCTGAGAAAAAAAAGTGGCCAGCCCAGGTTCCTGCTGTCAGTTTGTAGGGTTCCCTTGGGACTGTCAGGGCAGCACAGGGTCGAGGGTGGGGCATGTTTGGTCTGGGACACATCCTTAATCGTTCCGCTTTTTTGGAGGCGTCCGGCCACTCCGGGCCACAGATCCCTGGACACAAAGACTGGCCCTTTTCCCTGGGAAAGAAAACTTGCCAGCCCAGGATGCTGCTGTCAGTTTGTAGGGTTCCCTTGGGACTGTCAGGGCAGCACAGGGTTGAAGTGGTGGCAGGTTGGGTCTGGGACACATCCTTAATCTTTCAGATTTTTTGGAGGCGTTTGGCCACTCCGGGCCACAGGCCCCTGGAGACAAAGACCGGCCCTTTTCCCTCAGTAAGAAAAGTTGCCAGCCCAGGTTCCTTCTGTCAGTTTGTAGGGTTCCCTTGGGACTGTCAGGGCAGCAGAGGTTTGAGGTGGGGGCAGGTTTGGTCTGGAACGCATCCTTAACCGTTCAGATTTTTTGGAGGCATCCGGCCACTCAGGGCCAATGATCCCTTGAGACAAAGACTGGCCCTTTTTCCCCGTGAATAAAAAAGTGGCCAGCCCAGGTTCCTGCTGTCAGTTTGTAGGGTTCCCTTGGGACTGTCAGGGCAGCACAGGGTTGAGGTGGGGGCAGGTTGGGTCTGACACATATCCTTGTTCATTTGGATTTTTTGGAGGCGTCCGGCCACTCAGGGCCAATGATCCCTTGAGACAAAGACTGGCCTTTTTCCCCGAGAAAAAAAAAGTGGCAAGCCCAGGTTCCTGCTGTCAGTTTGTGGGGTTCCCTTGGGAATTTCAGGGCAGCCCAGGGTTGAGGTTGGGGCATGTTTGGTCCTGCACATGTCCTGCTTTGTTTGAATTTTTGGAGGCGTCTGGCCACTCAGGACCGCAGACCCCTGGAGAAAAAGACTGGCCATTTTCCCTTGAAAAGAAAAGGGGCCAGCCCAGGATGCTGCTGTCAGTTTGTAGGGTTTCCTAGGGACTGTCAGGGCAGCAGAGGTTATATGTAGGGGCAGGTTTGGTCTGGGACACACCCTTAATCGTTCCGCTTTTTTGGAGGCGTCCGGCCACTCCGGGCCACAGATCCCTGGACACAAAGACTGGCCCTTTTCCCTGGGAAAGAAAACTTGCCAGCCCAGGATGCTGATGTCAGTTTGTAGGGTTCCCTTGGGACTGTCAGGGCAGCAGATGTTTGAGGTGAGGGCAGGTTTGGTCTGGAACGCATCCTTAACCGTTCAGATTTTTTGGAGGCGTCCGGCCACTCCGGGCCACAGATCCCTGGACACAAAGACTGGCCCTTTTTCCCAGAGAAAAAAAAAAGTGGCCAGCCCAGGTTCCTGCTGTCAGTTTGTAGGGTTCCCTTGGGACTGTCAGGGCAGCACAGGGTTGAGGTGGGGGCAGGTTGGGTCTGACACATATCCTTGTTCATTTGGATTTTTTGGAGGCGTCCGGCCACTCAGGCCCACAGACCCCACTAGACAAAGACCTGCCTTTTTCTCTGAAAAGGAAAAGTGGTCAGCCGAGATTCCTGCTGTCAGTTTGTGGGGTTCCCTTGGGAATTTCAGGGCAGCCCAGGGTTGAGGTTGGGGCATGTTTGGTCCTGCACATGTCCTGCTTTGTTTGAATTTTTTGGAGGCGTCTGGCCACTCAGGACCGCAGACCCCTGGAGACAAAGACTGGCCATTTTCCCTTGAAAAGAAAAGGGGCCAGCCCAGGATGCTGCTGTCAGTTTGTAGGGTTTCCTAGGGACTGTCAGGGCAGCAGAGGTTATATGTAGGGGCAGGTTGGGTCTGGGACACATCCTTAATCTTTCAGATTTGTTGGAGGCATCCAGCCACTGAGGGCCACAGGCCCATGGAGACAAGGCGTGGCCCTTTTCCCTGGCACAGAATAGTTGCCAGCCCAGGTTCCTGCTGTCAGTTGATTGAGTTCCCTTGAGAATATCTAGGTAGCACAGGTTTGAAGAGGGGACAGGTTGGGTCTGACACATATCCTTTTTCGTTTGGATTTTTTGGAGGCGTCTGGACACTCAGGGCCAATGATCCCTTGAGAAAATGACCGGCCTTTTTCCCTGAGAAAAAAAAGTGGCCAGCCCAGGTTCCTGCTGTCAGTTTGTAGGGTTCCCTTGGGACTGTCAGGGCAGCACAGGGTCGAGGGTGGGGCATGTTTGGTCTGGGACACATCCTTAATCGTTCCGCTTTTTTGGAGGCGTCCGGCCACTCCGGGCCACAGATCCCTGGACACAAAGACTGGCCCTTTTCCCTGGGAAAGAAAACTTGCCAGCCCAGGATGCTGCTGTCAGTTTGTAGGGTTCCCTTGGGACTGTCAGGGCAGCACAGGGTTGAAGTGGTGGCAGGTTGGGTCTGACACATATCCTTGTTCGTTTGGATTTTTTGGAGACGTCCGGCCACCCAGGGCCACAGATCCCTGGACACAAAGACTGGCCCTTTTTCCCCGAGAAAAAAAAAGTGGCCAGCCCAGGTTCCTGCTGTCAGTTTGTAGGGTTCCCTTGGGACTGTCAGGGCAGCACAGGGTTGAGGTGGGGGCAGGTTGGGTCTGACACATATCCTTGTTCATTTGGATTTTTTGGAGGCGTCCGGCCACTCAGGCCCACAGACCCCACTAGACAAAGACCTGCATTTTTCTCTGAAAAGGAAAAGTGGTCAGCCGAGATTCCTGCTGTCAGTTTGTGGGGGTCCCTTGGGAATTTCAGGGCAGCCCAGGGTTGAGGTTGGGGCATGTTTGGTCCTGCACATGTCCTGCTTTGTTTGAATTTTTTGGAGGCGTCTGGCCACTCAGGACCGCAGACCCCTGGAGAAAAAGACTGGCCATTTTCCCTTGAAAACAAAAGGGGCCAGCCCAGGATGCTGCTGTCAGTTTGTAGGGTTTCCTAGGGACTGTCAGGGCAGCAGAGGTTATATGTAGGGGCAGGTTTGGTCTGGGACACATCCTTAATCGTTCCGCTTTTTTGGAGGCGTCCGGCCACTCCGGGCCACAGATCCCTGGACACAAAGACTGGCCCTTTTCCCTGGGAAAGAAAACTTGCCAGCCCAGGATGCTGATGTCAGTTTGTAGGGTTCCCTTGGGACTGTCAGGGCAGCAGAGGTTTGAGGTGGGGGCAGGTTGGGTCTGGGACACATCCTTAATCTTTCAGATTTTTTGGAGGCGTTTGGCCACTCCGGGCCACAGGCCCCTGGAGACAAAGACCGGCCCTTTTCCCTCAGTAAGAAAAGTTGCCAGCCCAGGTTCCTTCTGTCAGTTTGTAGGGTTCCCTTGGGACTGTCAGGGCAGCAGAGGTTTGAGGTGGGGGCAGGTTTGGTCTGGAACGCATCCTTAACCGTTCAGATTTTTTGGAGGCATCCGGCCACTCAGGGCCAATGATCCCTTGAGACAAAGACTGGCCCTTTTTCCCCGTGAATAAAAAAGTGGCCAGCCCAGGTTCCTGCTGTCAGTTTGTAGGGTTCCCTTGGGACTGTCAGGGCAGCACAGGGTTGAGGTGGGGGCAGGTTGGGTCTGACACATATCCTTGTTCATTTGGATTTTTTGGAGGCGTCCGGCCACTCAGGCCCACAGACCCCTGGAGACAAAGACTGGCCATTTTCCCTTGAAAAGAAAAGGGGCCAGCCCAGGATGCTGCTGTCAGTTTGTAGGGTTTCCTAGGGACTGTCAGGGCAGCAGAGGTTATATGTAGGGGCAGGTTGGGTCTGGGACACATCCTTAATCTTTCAGATTTGTTGGAGGCATCCAGCCACTGAGGGCCACAGGCCCATGGAGACAAGGCGTGGCCCTTTTCCCTGGCACAGAATAGTTGCCAGCCCAGGTTCCTGCTGTCAGTTGATTGAGTTCCCTTGAGAATATCTAGGTAGCACAGGTTTGAAGAGGGGACAGGTTGGGTCTGACACATATCCTTTTTCGTTTGGATTTTTTGGAGGCGTCTGGACACTCAGGGCCAATGATCCCTTGAGAAAATGACCGGCCTTTTTCCCTGAGAAAAAAAAGTGGCCAGCCCAGGTTCCTGCTGTCAGTTTGTAGGGTTCCCTTGGGACTGTCAGGGCAGCACAGGGTCGAGGGTGGGGCATGTTTGGTCTGGGACACATCCTTAATCGTTCCGCTTTTTTGGAGGCGCCCGGCCACTCCGGGCCACAGATCCCTGGACACAAAGACTGGCCCTTTTCCCTGGGAAAGAAAACTTGCCAGCCCAGGATGCTGCTGTCAGTTTGTAGGGTTCCCTTGGGACTGTCAGGGCAGCACAGGGTTGAAGTGGTGGCAGGTTGGGTCGGACACATATCCTTGTTCGTTTGGATTTTTTGGAGACGTCCGGCCACCCAGGGCCAATGATCCCTGGACACAAAGACTGGCCCTTTTTCCCCGAGAAAAAAAAAGTGGCCAGCCCAGGTTCCTGCTGTCAGTTTGTAGGGTTCCCTTGGGACTGTCAGGGCAGCACAGGGTTGAGGTGGGGGCAGGTTGGGTCTGACACATATCCTTGTTCATTTGGATTTTTTGGAGGCGTCCGGCCACTCAGGCCCACAGACCCCACTAGACAAAGACCTGCATTTTTCTCTGAAAAGGAAAAGTGGTCAGCCGAGATTCCTGCTGTCAGTTTGTGGGGTTCCCTTGGGAATTTCAGGGCAGCCCAGGGTTGAGGTTGGGGCATGTTTGGTCCTGCACATGTCCTGCTTTGTTTGAATTTTTTGGAGGCGTCTGGCCACTCAGGACCGCAGACCCCTGGAGAAAAAGACTGGCCATTTTCCCTTGAAAAGAAAAGGGGCCAGCCCAGGATGCTGCTGTCAGTTTGTAGGGTTTCCTAGGGACTGTCAGGGCAGCAGAGGTTATATGTAGGGGCAGGTTTGGTCTGGGACACACCCTTAATCGTTCCGCTTTTTTGGAGGCGTCCGGCCACTCCGGGCCACAGATCCCTGGACACAAAGACTGGCCCTTTTCCCTGGGAAAGAAAACTTGCCAGCCCAGGATGCTGATGTCAGTTTGTAGGGTTCCCTTGGGACTGTCAGGGCAGCAGAGGTTTGAGGTGGGGGCAGGTTGGGTCTGGGACACATCCTTAATCTTTCAGATTTTTTGGAGGCGTTTGGCCACTCCGGGCCACAGGCCCCTGGAGACAAAGACCGGCCCTTTTCCCTCAGTAAGAAAAGTTGCCAGCCCAGGTTCCTTCTGTCAGTTTGTAGGGTTCCCTTGGGACTGTCAGGGCAGCAGAGGTTTGAGGTGGGGGCAGGTTTGGTCTGGAACGCATCCTTAACCGTTCAGATTTTTTGGAGGCATCCGGCCACTCAGGGCCAATGATCCCTTGAGACAAAGACTGGCCCTTTTTCCCCGTGAATAAAAAAGTGGCCAGCCCAGGTTCCTGCTGTCAGTTTGTAGGGTTCCCTTGGGACTGTCAGGGCAGCACAGGGTTGAGGTGGGGGCAGGTTGGGTCTGACACATATCCTTGTTCATTTGGATTTTTTGGAGGCGTCCGGCCACTCAGGCCCACAGACCCCTGGAGACAAAGACTGGCCATTTTCCCTTGAAAAGAAAAGGGGCCAGCCCAGGATGCTGCTGTCAGTTTGTAGGGTTTCCTAGGGACTGTCAGGGCAGCAGAGGTTATATGTAGGGGCAGGTTGGGTCTGGGACACATCCTTAATCTTTCAGATTTGTTGGAGGCATCCAGCCACTGAGGGCCACAGGCCCATGGAGACAAGGCGTGGCCCTTTTCCCTGGCACAGAATAGTTGCCAGCCCAGGTTCCTGCTGTCAGTTGATTGAGTTCCCTTGAGAATATCTAGGTAGCACAGGTTTGAAGAGGGGACAGGTTGGGTCTGACACATATCCTTTTTCGTTTGGATTTTTTGGAGGCGTCTGGACACTCAGGGCCAATGATCCCTTGAGAAAATGACCGGCCTTTTTCCCTGAGAAAAAAAAGTGGCCAGCCCAGGTTCCTGCTGTCAGTTTGTAGGGTTCCCTTGGGACTGTCAGGGCAGCACAGGGTCGAGGGTGGGGCATGTTTGGTCTGGGACACATCCTTAATCGTTCCGCTTTTTTGGAGGCGCCCGGCCACTCCGGGCCACAGATCCCTGGACACAAAGACTGGCCCTTTTCCCTGGGAAAGAAAACTTGCCAGCCCAGGATGCTGCTGTCAGTTTGTAGGGTTCCCTTGGGACTGTCAGGGCAGCACAGGGTTGAAGTGGTGGCAGGTTGGGTCGGACACATATCCTTGTTCGTTTGGATTTTTTGGAGACGTCCGGCCACCCAGGGCCAATGATCCCTGGACACAAAGACTGGCCCTTTTTCCCCGAGAAAAAAAAAGTGGCCAGCCCAGGTTCCTGCTGTCAGTTTGTAGGGTTCCCTTGGGACTGTCAGGGCAGCACAGGGTTGAGGTGGGGGCAGGTTGGGTCTGACACATATCCTTGTTCATTTGGATTTTTTGGAGGCGTCCGGCCACTCAGGCCCACAGACCCCACTAGACAAAGACCTGCATTTTTCTCTGAAAAGGAAAAGTGGTCAGCCGAGATTCCTGCTGTCAGTTTGTGGGGTTCCCTTGGGAATTTCAGGGCAGCCCAGGGTTGAGGTTGGGGCATGTTTGGTCCTGCACATGTCCTGCTTTGTTTGAATTTTTTGGAGGCGTCTGGCCACTCAGGACCGCAGACCCCTGGAGAAAAAGACTGGCCATTTTCCCTGGAAAAGAAAAGGGGCCAGCCCAGGATGCTGCTGTCAGTTTGTAGGGTTTCCTAGGGACTGTCAGGGCAGCAGAGGTTATATGTAGGGGCAGGTTTGGTCTGGGACACATCCTTAATCGTTCCGCTTTTTTGGAGGCGTCCGGCCACTCCGGGCCACAGATCCCTGGACACAAAGACTGGCCCTTTTCCCTGGGAAAGAAAACTTGCCAGCCCAGGATGCTGATGTCAGTTTGTAGGGTTCCCTTGGGACTGTCAGGGCAGCAGAGGTTTGAGGTGGGGGCAGGTTGGGTCTGGGACACATCCTTAATCTTTCAGATTTTTTGGAGGCGTTTGGCCACTCCGGGCCACAGGCCCCTGGAGACAAAGACCGGCCCTTTTCCCTCAGTAAGAAAAGTTGCCAGCCCAGGTTCCTTCTGTCAGTTTGTAGGGTTCCCTTGGGACTGTCAGGGCAGCAGAGGTTTGAGGTGGGGGCAGGTTTGGTCTGGAACGCATCCTTAACCGTTCAGATTTTTTGGAGGCATCCGGCCACTCAGGGCCAATGATCCCTTGAGACAAAGACTGGCCCTTTTTCCCCGTGAATAAAAAAGTGGCCAGCCCAGGTTCCTGCTGTCAGTTTGTAGGGTTCCCTTGGGACTGTCAGGGCAGCACAGGGTTGAGGTGGGGGCAGGTTGGGTCTGACACATATCCTTGTTCATTTGGATTTTTTGGAGGCGTCCGGCCACTCAGGGCCAATGATCCCTTGAGACAAAGACTGGCCTTTTTCCCCGAGAAAAAAAAAGTGGCAAGCCCAGGTTCCTGCTGTCAGTTTGTGGGGTTCCCTTGGGAATTTCAGGGCAGCCCAGGGTTGAGGTTGGGGCATGTTTGGTCCTGCACATGTCCTGCTTTGTTTGAATTTTTGGAGGCGTCTGGCCACTCAGGACCGCAGACCCCTGGAGAAAAAGACTGGCCATTTTCCCTTGAAAAGAAAAGGGGCCAGCCCAGGATGCTGCTGTCAGTTTGTAGGGTTTCCTAGGGACTGTCAGGGCAGCAGAGGTTATATGTAGGGGCAGGTTTGGTCTGGGACACACCCTTAATCGTTCCGCTTTTTTGGAGGCGTCCGGCCACTCCGGGCCACAGATCCCTGGACACAAAGACTGGCCCTTTTCCCTGGGAAAGAAAACTTGCCAGCCCAGGATGCTGATGTCAGTTTGTAGGGTTCCCTTGGGACTGTCAGGGCAGCAGAGGTTTGAGGTGGGGGCAGGTTGGGTCTGGGACACATCCTTAATCTTTCAGATTTTTTGGAGGCGTTTGGCCACTCCGGGCCACAGGCCCCTGGAGACAAAGACCGGCCCTTTTCCCTCAGTAAGAAAAGTTGCCAGCCCAGGTTCCTTCTGTCAGTTTGTAGGGTTCCCTTGGGACTGTCAGGGCAGCAGAGGTTTGAGGTGGGGGCAGGTTTGGTCTGGAACGCATCCTTAACCGTTCAGATTTTTTGGAGGCATCCGGCCACTCAGGGCCAATGATCCCTTGAGACAAAGACTGGCCCTTTTTCCCCGTGAATAAAAAAGTGGCCAGCCCAGGTTCCTGCTGTCAGTTTGTAGGGTTCCCTTGGGACTGTCAGGGCAGCACAGGGTTGAGGTGGGGGCAGGTTGGGTCTGACACATATCCTTGTTCATTTGGATTTTTTGGAGGCGTCCGGCCACTCAGGCCCACAGACCCCTGGAGACAAAGACTGGCCATTTTCCCTTGAAAAGAAAAGGGGCCAGCCCAGGATGCTGCGTTCAGTTTGTAGGGTTTCCTAGGGACTGTCAGGGCAGCAGAGGTTATATGTAGGGGCAGGTTGGGTCTGGGACACATCCTTAATCTTTCAGATTTGTTGGAGGCATCCAGCCACTGAGGGCCACAGGCCCATGGAGACAAGGCGTGGCCCTTTTCCCTGGCACAGAATAGTTGCCAGCCCAGGTTCCTGCTGTCAGTTGATTGAGTTCCCTTGAGAATATCTAGGTAGCACAGGTTTGAAGAGGGGACAGGTTGGGTCTGACACATATCCTTTTTCGTTTGGATTTTTTGGAGGCGTCTGGACACTCAGGGCCAATGATCCCTTGAGAAAATGACCGGCCTTTTTCCCTGAGAAAAAAAAGTGGCCAGCCCAGGTTCCTGCTGTCAGTTTGTAGGGTTCCCTTGGGACTGTCAGGGCAGCACAGGGTCGAGGGTGGGGCATGTTTGGTCTGGGACACATCCTTAATCGTTCCGCTTTTTTGGAGGCGCCCGGCCACTCCGGGCCACAGATCCCTGGACACAAAGACTGGCCCTTTTCCCTGGGAAAGAAAACTTGCCAGCCCAGGATGCTGCTGTCAGTTTGTAGGGTTCCCTTGGGACTGTCAGGGCAGCACAGGGTTGAAGTGGTGGCAGGTTGGGTCGGACACATATCCTTGTTCGTTTGGATTTTTTGGAGACGTCCGGCCACCCAGGGCCAATGATCCCTGGACACAAAGACTGGCCCTTTTTCCCCGAGAAAAAAAAAGTGGCCAGCCAAGGTTCCTGCTGTCAGTTTGTAGGGTTCCCTTGGGACTGTCAGGGCAGCACAGGGTTGAGGTGGGGGCAGGTTGGGTCTGACACATATCCTTGTTCATTTGGATTTTTTGGAGGCGTCCGGCCACTCAGGCCCACAGACCCCACTAGACAAAGACCTGCATTTTTCTCTGAAAAGGAAAAGTGGTCAGCCGAGATTCCTGCTGTCAGTTTGTGGGGTTCCCTTGGGAATTTCAGGGCAGCCCAGGGTTGAGGTTGGGGCATGTTTGGTCCTGCACATGTCCTGCTTTGTTTGAATTTTTTGGAGGCGTCTGGCCACTCAGGACCGCAGACCCCTGGAGAAAAAGACTGGCCATTTTCCCTGGAAAAGAAAAGGGGCCAGCCCAGGATGCTGCTGTCAGTTTGTAGGGTTTCCTAGGGACTGTCAGGGCAGCAGAGGTTATATGTAGGGGCAGGTTTGGTCTGGGACACATCCTTAATCGTTCCGCTTTTTTGGAGGCGTCCGGCCACTCCGGGCCACAGATCCCTGGACACAAAGACTGGCCCTTTTCCCTGGGAAAGAAAACTTGCCAGCCCAGGATGCTGATGTCAGTTTGTAGGGTTCCCTTGGGACTGTCAGGGCAGCAGAGGTTTGAGGTGGGGGCAGGTTGGGTCTGGGACACATCCTTAATCTTTCAGATTTTTTGGAGGCGTTTGGCCACTCCGGGCCACAGGCCCCTGGAGACAAAGACCGGCCCTTTTCCCTCAGTAAGAAAAGTTGCCAGCCCAGGTTCCTTCTGTCAGTTTGTAGGGTTCCCTTGGGACTGTCAGGGCAGCAGAGGTTTGAGGTGGGGGCAGGTTTGGTCTGGAACGCATCCTTAACCGTTCAGATTTTTTGGAGGCATCCGGCCACTCAGGGCCAATGATCCCTTGAGACAAAGACTGGCCCTTTTTCCCCGTGAATAAAAAAGTGGCCAGCCCAGGTTCCTGCTGTCAGTTTGTAGGGTTCCCTTGGGACTGTCAGGGCAGCACAGGGTTGAGGTGGGGGCAGGTTGGGTCTGACACATATCCTTGTTCATTTGGATTTTTTGGAGGCGTCCGGCCACTCAGGGCCAATGATCCCTTGAGACAAAGACTGGCCTTTTTCCCCGAGAAAAAAAAAGTGGCAAGCCCAGGTTCCTGCTGTCAGTTTGTGGGGTTCCCTTGGGAATTTCAGGGCAGCCCAGGGTTGAGGTTGGGGCATGTTTGGTCCTGCACATGTCCTGCTTTGTTTGAATTTTTTGGAGGCGTCTGGCCACTCAGGACCGCAGACCCCTGGAGAAAAAGACTGGCCATTTTCCCTTGAAAAGAAAAGGGGCCAGCCCAGGATGCTGCTGTCAGTTTGTAGGGTTTCCTAGGGACTGTCAGGGCAGCAGAGGTTATATGTAGGGGCAGGTTTGGTCTGGGACACACCCTTAATCGTTCCGCTTTTTTGGAGGCGTCCGGCCACTCCGGGCCACAGATCCCTGGACACAAAGACTGGCCCTTTTCCCTGGGAAAGAAAACTTGCCAGCCCAGGATGCTGATGTCAGTTTGTAGGGTTCCCTTGGGACTGTCAGGGCAGCAGATGTTTGAGGTGAGGGCAGGTTTGGTCTGGAACGCATCCTTAACCGTTCAGATTTTTTGGAGGCGTCCGGCCACTCCGGGCCACAGATCCCTGGACACAAAGACTGGCCCTTTTTCCCAGAGAAAAAAAAAAGTGGCCAGCCCAGGTTCCTGCTGTCAGTTTGTAGGGTTCCCTTGGGACTGTCAGGGCAGCACAGGGTTGAGGTGGGGGCAGGTTGGGTCTGACACATATCCTTGTTCATTTGGATTTTTTGGAGGCGTCCGGCCACTCAGGCCCACAGACCCCACTAGACAAAGACCTGCCTTTTTCTCTGAAAAGGAAAAGTGGTCAGCCGAGATTCCTGCTGTCAGTTTGTGGGGTTCCCTTGGGAATTTCAGGGCAGCCCAGGGTTGAGGTTGGGGCATGTTTGGTCCTGCACATGTCCTGCTTTGTTTGAATTTTTTGGAGGCGTCTGGCCACTCAGGACCGCAGACCCCTGGAGACAAAGACTGGCCATTTTCCCTTGAAATGAAAAGGGGCCAGCCCAGGATGCTGCTGTCAGTTTGTAGGGTTTCCTAGGGACTGTCAGGGCAGCAGAGGTTATATGTAGGGGCAGGTTGGGTCTGGGACACATCCTTAATCTTTCAGATTTGTTGGAGGCATCCAGCCACTGAGGGCCACAGGCCCATGGAGACAAGGCGTGGCCCTTTTCCCTGGCACAGAATAGTTGCCAGCCCAGGTTCCTGCTGTCAGTTGATTGAGTTCCCTTGAGAATATCTAGGTAGCACAGGTTTGAAGAGGGGACAGGTTGGGTCTGACACATATCCTTTTTCGTTTGGATTTTTTGGAGGCGTCTGGACACTCAGGGCCAATGATCCCTTGAGAAAATGACCGGCCTTTTTCCCTGAGAAAAAAAAGTGGCCAACCCAGGTTCCTGCTGTCAGTTTGTAGGGTTCCCTTGGGACTGTCAGGGCAGCACAGGGTCGAGGGTGGGGCATGTTTGGTCTGGGACACATCCTTAATCGTTCCGCTTTTTTGGAGGCGCCCGGCCACTCCGGGCCACAGATCCCTGGACACAAAGACTGGCCCTTTTCCCTGGGAAAGAAAACTTGCCAGCCCAGGATGCTGCTGTCAGTTTGTAGGGTTCCCTTGGGACTGTCAGGGCAGCACAGGGTTGAAGTGGTGGCAGGTTGGGTCTGACACATATCCTTGTTCGTTTGGATTTTTTGGAGACGTCCGGCCACCCAGGGCCAATGATCCCTGGACACAAAGACTGGCCCTTTTTCCCCGAGAAAAAAAAAGTGGCCAGCCCAGGTTCCTGCTGTCAGTTTGTAGGGTTCCCTTGGGACTGTCAGGGCAGCACAGGGTTGAGGTGGGGGCAGGTTGGGTCTGACACATATCCTTGTTCATTTGGATTTTTTGGAGGCGTCCGGCCACTCAGGCCCACAGACCCCACTAGACAAAGACCTGCCTTTTTCTCTGAAAAGGAAAAGTGGTCAGCCGAGATTCCTGCTGTCAGTTTGTGGGGTTCCCTTGGGAATTTCAGGGCAGCCCAGGGTTGAGGTTGGGGCATGTTTGGTCCTGCACATGTCCTGCTTTGTTTGAATTTTTTGGAGGCGTCTGGCCACTCCGGGCCACAGATCCCTGGACACAAAGACTGGCCCTTTTCCCTGGGAAAGAAAACTTGCCAGCCCAGGATGCTGCTGTCAGTTTGTAGGGTTCCCTTGGGACTGTCAGGGCAGCAGAGGTTTGAGGTGGGGGCAGGTTGGGTCTGGGACACATCCTTAATCTTTCAGATTTTTTGGAGGCGTTTGGCCACTCCGGGCCACAGGCCCCTGGAGACAAAGACCGGCCCTTTTCCCTCAGTAAGAAAAGTTGCCAGCCCTGGTTCCTTCTGTCAGTTTGTAGGGTTCCCTTGGGACTGTCAGGGCAGCAGAGGTTTGAGGTGGGGGCAGGTTTGGTCTGGAACGCATCCTTAACCGTTCAGATTTTTTGGAGGCATCCGGCCACTCAGGGCCAATGATCCCTTGAGACAAAGACTGGCCCTTTTTCCCCGTGAATAAAAAAGTGGCCAGCCCAGGTTCCTGCTGTCAGTTTGTAGGGTTCCCTTGGGACTGTCAGGGCAGCACAGGGTTGAGGTGGGGGCAGGTTGGGTCTGACACATATCCTTGTTCATTTGGATTTTTTGGAGGCGTCCGGCCACTCAGGGCCAATGATCCCTTGAGACAAAGACTGGCCTTTTTCCCCGAGAAAAAAAAAGTGGCAAGCCCAGGTTCCTGCTGTCAGTTTGTGGGGTTCCCTTGGGAATTTCAGGGCAGCCCAGGGTTGAGGTTGGGGCATGTTTGGTCCTGCACATGTCCTGCTTTGTTTGAATTTTTTGGAGGCGTCTGGCCACTCAGGACCGCAGACCCCTGGAGAAAAAGACTGGCCATTTTCCCTGGAAAAGAAAAGGGGCCAGCCCAGGATGCTGCTGTCAGTTTGTAGGGTTTCCTAGGGACTGTCAGGGCAGCAGAGGTTATATGTAGGGGCAGGTTTGGTCTGGGACACACCCTTAATCGTTCCGCTTTTTTGGAGGCGTCCGGCCACTCCGGGCCACAGGCCCCTGGACACAAAGACTGGCCCTTTTCCCTGGGAAAGAAAACTTGCCAGCCCAGGATGCTGATGTCAGTTTGTAGGGTTCCCTTGGGACTGTCAGGGCAGCAGATGTTTGAGGTGAGGGCAGGTTTGGTCTGGAACGCATCCTTAACCGTTCAGATTTTTTGGAGGCATCCGGCCACTCCGGGCCACAGATCCCTGGACACAAAGACTGGCCCTTTTTCCCAGAGAAAAAAAAAAGTGGCCAGCCCAGGTTCCTGCTGTCAGTTTGTAGGGTTCCCTTGGGACTGTCAGGGCAGCACAGGGTTGAGGTGGGGGCAGGTTGGGTCTGACACATATCCTTGTTCATTTGGATTTTTTGGAGGCGTCCGGCCACTCAGGCCCACAGACCCCACTAGACAAAGACCTGCCTTTTTCTCTGAAAAGGAAAAGTGGTCAGCCGAGATTCCTGCTGTCAGTTTGTGGGGTTCCCTTGGGAATTTCAGGGCAGCCCAGGGTTGAGGTTGGGGCATGTTTGGTCCTGCACATGTCCTGCTTTGTTTGAATTTTTTGGAGGCGTCTGGCCACTCAGGACCGCAGACCCCTGGAGACAAAGACTGGCCATTTTCCCTTGAAAAGAAAAGGGGCCAGCCCAGGATGCTGCTGTCAGTTTGTAGGGTTTCCTAGGGACTGTCAGGGCAGCAGAGGTTATATGTAGGGGCAGGTTGGGTCTGGGACACATCCTTAATCTTTCAGATTTGTTGGAGGCATCCAGCCACTGAGGGCCACAGGCCCATGGAGACAAGGCGTGGCCCTTTTCCCTGGCACAGAATAGTCGCCAGCCCAGGTTCCTGCTGTCAGTTGATTGAGTTCCCTTGAGAATATCTAGGTAGCACAGGTTTGAAGAGGGGACAGGTTGGGTCTGACACATATCCTTTTTCGTTTGGATTTTTTGGAGGCGTCTGGACACTCAGGGCCAATGATCCCTTGAGAAAATGACCGGCCTTTTTCCCTGAGAAAAAAAAGTGGCCAGCCCAGGTTCCTGCTGTCAGTTTGTAGGGTTCCCTTGGGACTGTCAGGGCAGCACAGGGTCGAGGGTGGGGCATGTTTGGTCTGGGACACATCCTTAATCGTTCCGCTTTTTTGGAGGCGCCCGGCCACTCCGGGCCACAGATCCCTGGACACAAAGACTGGCCCTTTTCCCTGGGAAAGAAAACTTGCCAGCCCAGGATGCTGCTGTCAGTTTGTAGGGTTCCCTTGGGACTGTCAGGGCAGCACAGGGTTGAAGTGGTGGCAGGTTGGGTCTGACACATATCCTTGTTCATTTGGATTTTTTGGAGGCGTCCGGCCACTCAGGGCCAATGATCCCTTGAGACAAAGACTGGCCTTTTTCCCCGAGAAAAAAAAAGTGGCAAGCCCAGGTTCCTGCTGTCAGTTTGTGGGGTTCCCTTGGGAATTTCAGGGCAGCCCAGGGTTGAGGTTGGGGCATGTTTGGTCCTGCACATGTCCTGCTTTGTTTGAATTTTTTGGAGGCGTCTGGCCACTCAGGACCGCAGACCCCTGGAGAAAAAGACTGGCCATTTTCCCTTGAAAAGAAAAGGGGCCAGCCCAGGATGCTGCTGTCAGTTTGTAGGGTTTCCTAGGGACTGTCAGGGCAGCAGAGGTTATATGTAGGGGCAGGTTTGGTCTGGGACACACCCTTAATCGTTCCGCTTTTTTGGAGGCGTCCGGCCACTCCGGGCCACAGATCCCTGGACACAAAGACTGGCCCTTTTCCCTGGGAAAGAAAACTTGCCAGCCCAGGATGCTGATGTCAGTTTGTAGGGTTCCCTTGGGACTGTCAGGGCAGCAGATGTTTGAGGTGAGGGCAGGTTGGGTCTGGAACGCATCCTTAACCGTTCAGATTTTTTGGAGGCATCCGGCCACTCCGGGCCACAGATCCCTGGACACAAAGACTGGCCCTTTTTCCCAGAGAAAAAAAAAAGTGGCCAGCCCAGGTTCCTGCTGTCAGTTTGTAGGGTTCCCTTGGGACTGTCAGGGCAGCACAGGGTTGAGGTGGGGGCAGGTTGGGTCTGACACATATCCTTGTTCATTTGGATTTTTTGGAGGCGTCCGGCCACTCAGGCCCACAGACCCCACTAGACAAAGACCTGCCTTTTTCTCTGAAAAGGAAAAGTGGTCAGCCGAGATTCCTGCTGTCAGTTTGTGGGGTTCCCTTGGGAATTTCAGGGCAGCCCAGGGTTGAGGTTGGGGCATGTTTGGTCCTGCACATGTCCTGCTTTGTTTGAATTTTTTGGAGGCGTCTGGCCACTCAGGACCGCAGACCCCTGGAGACAAAGACTGGCCATTTTCCCTTGAAAAGAAAAGGGGCCAGCCCAGGATGCTGCTGTCAGTTTGTAGGGTTTCCTAGGGACTGTCAGGGCAGCAGAGGTTATATGTAGGGGCAGGTTGGGTCTGGGACACATCCTTAATCTTTCAGATTTGTTGGAGGCATCCAGCCACTGAGGGCCACAGGCCCATGGAGACAAGGCGTGGCCCTTTTCCCTGGCACAGAATAGTCGCCAGCCCAGGTTCCTGCTGTCAGTTGATTGAGTTCCCTTGAGAATATCTAGGTAGCACAGGTTTGAAGAGGGGACAGGTTGGGTCTGACACATATCCTTTTTCGTTTGGATTTTTTGGAGGCGTCTGGACACTCAGGGCCAATGATCCCTTGAGAAAATGACCGGCCTTTTTCCCTGAGAAAAAAAAGTGGCCAGCCCAGGTTCCTGCTGTCAGTTTGTAGGGTTCCCTTGGGACTGTCAGGGCAGCACAGGGTCGAGGGTGGGGCATGTTTGGTCTGGGACACATCCTTAATCGTTCCGCTTTTTTGGAGGCGCCCGGCCACTCCGGGCCACAGATCCCTGGACACAAAGACTGGCCCTTTTCCCTGGGAAAGAAAACTTGCCAGCCCAGGATGCTGCTGTCAGTTTGTAGGGTTCCCTTGGGACTGTCAGGGCAGCACAGGGTTGAAGTGGTGGCAGGTTGGGTCTGACACATATCCTTGTTCGTTTGGATTTTTTGGAGACGTCCGGCCACTCAGGGCCAATGATCCCTGGACACAAAGACTGGCCCTTTTTCCCCGAGAAAAAAAAAGTGGCCAGCCCAGGTTCCTGCTGTCAGTTTGTAGGGTTCCCTTGGGACTGTCAGGGCAGCACAGGGTTGAGGTGGGGGCAGGTTGGGTCTGACACATATCCTTGTTCATTTGGATTTTTTGGAGGCGTCCGGCCACTCAGGCCCACAGACCCCACTAGACAAAGACCTGCCTTTTTCTCTGAAAAGGAAAAGTGGTCAGCCGAGATTCCTGCTGTCAGTTTGTGGGGTTCCATTGGGAATTTCAGGGCAGCCCAGGGTTGAGGTTGGGGCATGTTTGGTCCTGCACATGTCCTGCTTTGTTTGAATTTTTTGGAGGCGTCTGGCCACTCAGGACCGCAGACCCCTGGAGACAAAGACTGGCCATTTTCCCTTGAAAAGAAAAGGGGCCAGCCCAGGATGCTGCTGTCAGTTTGTAGGGTTTCCTAGGGACTGTCAGGGCAGCAGAGGTTATATGTAGGGGCAGAAGTTGGGTCTGGGACACATCCTTAATCTTTCAGATTTGTTGGAGGCATCCAGCCACTGAGGGCCACAGGCCCATGGAGACAAGGCGTGGCCCTTTTCCCTGGCACAGAATAGTCGCCAGCCCCAGGTTCCTGCTGTCAGTTGATTGAGTTCCCTTGAGAATATCTAGGTAGCACAGGTTTGAAGAGGGGACAGGTTGGGTCTGACACATATCCTTTTTCGTTTGGATTTTTTGGAGGCGTCTGGACACCTCAGGGCCAATGATCCCTTGAGAAAATGACCGGCCTTTTTCCCTGAGAAAAAAAAGTGGCCAGCCCAGGTTCCTGCTGTCAGTTTGTAGGGTTCCCTTGGGACTGTCAGGGCAGCACAGGGTCGAGGGTGGGGCATGTTTGGTCTGGGGACACATCCTTAATCGTTCCGCTTTTTTGGAGGCGCCCGGCCACTCCGGGCCACAGATCCCTGGACACAAAGACTGGCCCTTTTCCCTGGGAAAGAAAACTTGCCAGCCCAGGATGCTGCTGTCAGTTTGTAGGGTTTCCTAGGGACTGTCAGGCAGCAGAGGTTATATGTAGGGGCAGGTTGGGTCTGGGACACATCCTTAATCTTTCAGATTTGTTGGAGGCATCCAGCCACTGAGGGCCACAGGCCCATGGAGACAAGGCGTGGCCCTTTTCCCTGGCACAGAATAGTCGCCAGCCCAGGTTCCTGCTGTCAGTTGATTGAGTTCCCTTGAGAATATCTAGGTAGCACAGGTTTGAAGAGGGGACAGGTTGGGTCTGACACATATCCTTTTTCGTTTGGATTTTTTGGAGGCGTCTGGACACTCAGGGCCAATGATCCCTTGAGAAAATGACCGGCCTTTTTCCCTGAGAAAAAAAAGTGGCCAGCCCAGGTTCCTGCTGTCAGTTTGTAGGGTTCCCTTGGGACTGTCAGGGCAGCACAGGGTCGAGGGTGGGGCATGTTTGGTCTGGGACACATCCTTAATCGTTCCGCTTTTTTGGAGGCGCCCGGCCACTCCGGGCCACAGATCCCTGGACACAAAGACTGGCCCTTTTCCCTGGGAAAGAAAACTTGCCAGCCCAGGATGCTGCTGTCAGTTTGTAGGGTTCCCTTGGGACTGTCAGGGCAGCACAGGGTTGAAGTGGTGGCAGGTTGGGTCTGACACATATCCTTGTTCATTTGGATTTTTTGGAGGCGTCCGGCCACTCAGGGCCAATGATCCCTTGAGACAAAGACTGGCCTTTTTCCCCGAGAAAAAAAAAGTGGCAAGCCCAGGTTCCTGCTGTCAGTTTGTGGGGTTCCCTTGGGAATTTCAGGGCAGCCCAGGGTTGAGGTTGGGGCATGTTTGGTCCTGCACATGTCCTGCTTTGTTTGAATTTTTTGGAGGCGTCTGGCCACTCAGGACCGCAGACCCCTGGAGAAAAAGACTGGCCATTTTCCCTTGAAAAGAAAAGGGGCCAGCCCAGGATGCTGCTGTCAGTTTGTAGGGTTTCCTAGGGACTGTCAGGGCAGCAGAGGTTATATGTAGGGGCAGGTTTGGTCTGGGACACACCCTTAATCGTTCCGCTTTTTTGGAGGCGTCCGGCCACTCCGGGCCACAGATCCCTGGACACAAAGACTGGCCCTTTTCCCTGGGAAAGAAAACTTGCCAGCCCAGGATGCTGATGTCAGTTTGTAGGGTTCCCTTGGGACTGTCAGGGCAGCAGATGTTTGAGGTGAGGGCAGGTTGGGTCTGGAACGCATCCTTAACCGTTCAGATTTTTTGGAGGCATCCGGCCACTCCGGGCCACAGATCCCTGGACACAAAGACTGGCCCTTTTTCCCAGAGAAAAAAAAAAGTGGCCAGCCCAGGTTCCTGCTGTCAGTTTGTAGGGTTCCCTTGGGACTGTCAGGGCAGCACAGGGTTGAGGTGGGGGCAGGTTGGGTCTGACACATATCCTTGTTCATTTGGATTTTTTGGAGGCGTCCGGCCACTCAGGCCCACAGACCCCACTAGACAAAGACCTGCCTTTTTCTCTGAAAAGGAAAAGTGGTCAGCCGAGATTCCTGCTGTCAGTTTGTGGGGTTCCCTTGGGAATTTCAGGGCAGCCCAGGGTTGAGGTTGGGGCATGTTTGGTCCTGCACATGTCCTGCTTTGTTTGAATTTTTTGGAGGCGTCTGGCCACTCAGGACCGCAGACCCCTGGAGACAAAGACTGGCCATTTTCCCTTGAAAAGAAAAGGGGCCAGCCCAGGATGCTGCTGTCAGTTTGTAGGGTTTCCTAGGGACTGTCAGGGCAGCAGAGGTTATATGTAGGGGCAGGTTGGGTCTGGGACACATCCTTAATCTTTCAGATTTGTTGGAGGCATCCAGCCACTGAGGGCCACAGGCCCATGGAGACAAGGCGTGGCCCTTTTCCCTGGCACAGAATAGTCGCCAGCCCAGGTTCCTGCTGTCAGTTGATTGAGTTCCCTTGAGAATATCTAGGTAGCACAGGTTTGAAGAGGGGACAGGTTGGGTCTGACACATATCCTTTTTCGTTTGGATTTTTTGGAGGCGTCTGGACACTCAGGGCCAATGATCCCTTGAGAAAATGACCGGCCTTTTTCCCTGAGAAAAAAAAGTGGCCAGCCCAGGTTCCTGCTGTCAGTTTGTAGGGTTCCCTTGGGACTGTCAGGGCAGCACAGGGTCGAGGGTGGGGCATGTTTGGTCTGGGACACATCCTTAATCGTTCCGCTTTTTTGGAGGCGCCCGGCCACTCCGGGCCACAGATCCCTGGACACAAAGACTGGCCCTTTTCCCTGGGAAAGAAAACTTGCCAGCCCAGGATGCTGCTGTCAGTTTGTAGGGTTCCCTTGGGACTGTCAGGGCAGCACAGGGTTGAAGTGGTGGCAGGTTGGGTCTGACACATATCCTTGTTCGTTTGGATTTTTTGGAGACGTCCGGCCACTCAGGGCCAATGATCCCTGGACACAAAGACTGGCCCTTTTTCCCCGAGAAAAAAAAAGTGGCCAGCCCAGGTTCCTGCTGTCAGTTTGTAGGGTTCCCTTGGGACTGTCAGGGCAGCACAGGGTTGAGGTGGGGGCAGGTTGGGTCTGACACATATCCTTGTTCATTTGGATTTTTTGGAGGCGTCCGGCCACTCAGGCCCACAGACCCCACTAGACAAAGACCTGCCTTTTTCTCTGAAAAGGAAAAGTGGTCAGCCGAGATTCCTGCTGTCAGTTTGTGGGGTTCCCTTGGGAATTTCAGGGCAGCCCAGGGTTGAGGTTGGGGCATGTTTGGTCCTGCACATGTCCTGCTTTGTTTGAATTTTTTGGAGGCGTCTGGCCACTCAGGACCGCAGACCCCTGGAGACAAAGACTGGCCATTTTCCCTTGAAAAGAAAAGGGGCCAGCCCAGGATGCTGCTGTCAGTTTGTAGGGTTTCCTAGGGACTGTCAGGGCAGCAGAGGTTATATGTAGGGGCAGGTTGGGTCTGGGACACATCCTTAATCTTTCAGATTTGTTGGAGGCATCCAGCCACTGAGGGCCACAGGCCCATGGAGACAAGGCGTGGCCCTTTTCCCTGGCACAGAATAGTCGCCAGCCCAGGTTCCTGCTGTCAGTTGATTGAGTTCCCTTGAGAATATCTAGGTAGCACAGGTTTGAAGAGGGGACAGGTTGGGTCTGACACATATCCTTTTTCGTTTGGATTTTTTGGAGGCGTCTGGACACTCAGGGCCAATGATCCCTTGAGAAAATGACCGGCCTTTTTCCCTGAGAAAAAAAAGTGGCCAGCCCAGGTTCCTGCTGTCAGTTTGTAGGGTTCCCTTGGGACTGTCAGGGCAGCACAGGGTCGAGGGTGGGGCATGTTTGGTCTGGGACACATCCTTAATCGTTCCGCTTTTTTGGAGGCGCCCGGCCACTCCGGGCCACAGATCCCTGGACACAAAGACTGGCCCTTTTCCCTGGGAAAGAAAACTTGCCAGCCCAGGATGCTGCTGTCAGTTTGTAGGGTTCCCTTGGGACTGTCAGGGCAGCACAGGGTTGAAGTGGTGGCAGGTTGGGTCTGACACATATCCTTGTTCGTTTGGATTTTTTTGGAGACGTCCGGCCACTCAGGGCCAATGATCCCTGGACACAAAGACTGGCCCTTTTTCCCCGAGAAAAAAAAAGTGGCCAGCCCAGGTTCCTGCTGTCAGTTTGTAGGGTTCCCTTGGGACTGTCAGGGCAGCACAGGGTTGAGGTGGGGGCAGGTTGGGTCTGACACATATCCTTGTTCATTTGGATTTTTTGGAGGCGTCCGGCCACTCAGGCCCACAGACCCCACTAGACAAAGACCTGCCTTTTTCTCTGAAAAGGAAAAGTGGTCAGCCGAGATTCCTGCTGTCAGTTTGTGGGGTTCCCTTGGGAATTTCAGGGCAGCCCAGGGTTGAGGTTGGGGCATGTTTGGTCCTGCACATGTCCTGCTTTGTTTGAATTTTTTGGAGGCGTCTGGCCACTCAGGACCGCAGACCCCTGGAGACAAAGACTGGCCATTTTCCCTTGAAAAGAAAAGGGGCCAGCCCAGGATGCTGCTGTCAGTTTGTAGGGTTTCCTAGGGACTGTCAGGGCAGCAGAGGTTATATGTAGGGGCAGGTTTGGTCTGGGACACATCCTTAATCGTTCCGCTTTTTTGGAGGCGTCCGGCCACTCCGGGCCACAGATCCCTGGACACAAAGACTGGCCCTTTTCCCTGGGAAAGAAAACTTGCCAGCCCAGGATGCTGCTGTCAGTTTGTAGGGTTCCCTTGGGACTGTCAGGGCAGCAGAGGTTTGAGGTGGGGGCAGGTAGGGTCTGGGACACATCCTTAATCTTTCAGATTTTTTGGAGGCGTTTGGCCACTCCGGGCCACAGGCCCCTGGAGACAAAGACCGGCCCTTTTCCCTCAGTAAGAAAAGTTGCCAGCCCAGGTTCCTTCTGTCAGTTTGTAGGGTTCCCTTGGGACTGTCAGGGCAGCAGAGGTTTGAGGTGGGGGCAGGTTTGGTCTGGAACGCATCCTTAACCGTTCAGATTTTTTGGAGGCATCCGGCCACTCAGGGCCAATGATCCCTTGAGACAAAGACTGGCCCTTTTGCCCCGTGAATAAAAAAGTGGCCAGCCCAGGTTCCTGCTGTCAGTTTGTAGGGTTCCCTTGGGACTGTCAGGGCAGCACAGGGTTGAGGTGGGGGCAGGTTGGGTCTGACACATATCCTTGTTCATTTGGATTTTTTGGAGGCGTCCGGCCACTCAGGGCCAATGATCCCTTGAGACAAAGACTGGCCTTTTTCCCCGAGAAAAAAAAAGTGGCAAGCCCAGGTTCCTGCTGTCAGTTTGTGGGGTTCCCTTGGGAATTTCAGGGCAGCCCAGGGTTGAGGTTGGGGCATGTTTGGTCCTGCACATGTCCTGCTTTGTTTGAATTTTTTGGAGGCGTCTGGCCACTCAGGACCGCAGACCCCTGGAGAAAAAGACTGGCCATTTTCCCTTGAAAAGAAAAGGGGCCAGCCCAGGATGCTGCTGTCAGTTTGTAGGGTTTCCTAGGGACTGTCAGGGCAGCAGAGGTTATATGTAGGGGCAGGTTTGGTCTGGTATACACCCTTAATCGTTCCGCTTTTTTGGAGGCGTCCGGCCACTCCGGGCCACAGATCCCTGGACACAAAGACTGGCCCTTTTCCCTGGGAAAGAAAACTTGCCAGCCCAGGATGCTGATGTCAGTTTGTAGGGTTCCCTTGGGACTGTCAGGGCAGCAGATGTTTGAGGTGAGGGCAGGTTTGGTCTGGAACGCATCCTTAACCGTTCAGATTTTTTGGAGGCGTCCGGCCACTCCGGGCCACAGATCCCTGGACACAAAGACTGGCCCTTTTTCCCAGAGAAAAAAAAAAGTGGCCAGCCCAGGTTCCTGCTGTCAGTTTGTAGGGTTCCCTTGGGACTGTCAGGGCAGCACAGGGTTGAGGTGGGGGCAGGTTGGGTCTGACACATATCCTTGTTCATTTGGATTTTTTGGAGGCGTCCGGCCACTCAGGCCCACAGACCCCACTAGACAAAGACCTGCCTTTTTCTCTGAAAAGGAAAAGTGGTCAGCCGAGATTCCTGCTGTCAGTTTGTGGGGTTCCCTTGGGAATTTCAGGGCAGCCCAGGGTTGAGGTTGGGGCATGTTTGGTCCTGCACATGTCCTGCTTTGTTTGAATTTTTTGGAGGCGTCTGGCCACTCAGGACCGCAGACCCCTGGAGACAAAGACTGGCCATTTTCCCTTGAAAAGAAAAGGGGCCAGCCCAGGATGCTGCTGTCAGTTTGTAGGGTTTCCTAGGGACTGTCAGGGCAGCAGAGGTTATATGTAGGGGCAGGTTGGGTCTGGGACACATCCTTAATCTTTCAGATTTGTTGGAGGCATCCAGCCACTGAGGGCCACAGGCCCATGGAGACAAGGCATGGCCCTTTTCCCTGGCACAGAATAGTTGCCAGCCCAGGTTCCTGCTGTCAGTTGATTGAGTTCCCTTGAGAATATCTAGGTAGCACAGGTTTGAAGAGGGGACAGGTTGGGTCTGACACATATCCTTTTTCGTTTGGATTTTTTGGAGGCGTCTGGACACTCAGGGCCAATGATCCCTTGAGAAAATGACCGGCCTTTTTCCCTGAGAAAAAAAAGTGGCCAGCCCAGGTTCCTGCTGTCAGTTTGTAGGG
Organism: Anomalospiza imberbis; assembly: GCF_031753505.1. Lineage (NCBI taxonomy): Eukaryota > Metazoa > Chordata > Aves > Passeriformes > Viduidae > Anomalospiza > Anomalospiza imberbis. Next base: position 55,452 of record NW_027099876.1, read on the forward strand.
TTCCCTTGGGACTGTCAGGGCAGCACAGGGTCGAGGGTGGGGCATGTTTGGTCTGGGACACATCCTTAATCGTTCCGCTTTTTTGGAGGCGCCCGGCCACTCCGGGCCACAGATCCCTGGACACAAAGACTGGCCCTTTTCCCTGGGAAAGAAAACTTGCCAGCCCAGGATGCTGCTGTCAGTTTGTAGGGTTCCCTTGGGACTGTCAGGGCAGCACAGGGTTGAAGTGGTGGCAGGTTGGGTCTGACACATATCCTTGTTCGTTTGGATTTTTTGGAGACGTCCGGCCACCCAGGGCCACAGATCCCTGGACACAAAGACTGGCCCTTTTTCCCCGAGAAAAAAAAAGTGGCCAGCCCAGGTTCCTGCTGTCAGTTTGTAGGGTTCCCTTGGGACTGTCAGGGCAGCACAGGGTTGAGGTGGGGGCAGGTTGGGTCTGACACATATCCTTGTTCATTTGGATTTTTTGGAGGCGTCCGGCCACTCAGGCCCACAGACCCCACTAGACAAAGACCTGCATTTTTCTCTGAAAAGGAAAAGTGGTCAGCCGAGATTCCTGCTGTCAGTTTGTGGGGTTCCCTTGGGAATTTCAGGGCAGCCCAGGGTTGAGGTTGGGGCATGTTTGGTCCTGCACATGTCCTGCTTTGTTTGAATTTTTTGGAGGCGTCTGGCCACTCAGGACCGCAGACCCCTGGAGAAAAAGACTGGCCATTTTCCCTGGAAAAGAAAAGGGGCCAGCCCAGGATGCTGCTGTCAGTTTGTAGGGTTTCCTAGGGACTGTCAGGGCAGCAGAGGTTATATGTAGGGGCAGGTTTGGTCTGGGACACATCCTTAATCGTTCCGCTTTTTTGGAGGCGTCCGGCCACTCCGGGCCACAGATCCCTGGACACAAAGACTGGCCCTTTTCCCTGGGAAAGAAAACTTGCCAGCCCAGGATGCTGCTGTCAGTTTGTAGGGTTCCCTTGGGACTGTCAGGGCAGCACAGGGTCGAGGGTGGGGGCAGGTTGGGTCTGGGACACATCCTTAATCTTTCAGATTTTTTGGAGGCGTTTGGCCACTCCGGGCCACAGGCCCCTGGAGACAAAGACCGGCCCTTTTCCCTCAGTAAGAAAAGTTGCCAGCCCAGGTTCCTTCTGTCAGTTTGTAGGGTTCCCTTGGGACTGTCAGGGCAGCAGAGGTTTGAGGTGGGGGCAGGTTTTGTCTGGAACGCATCCTTAACCGTTCAGATTTTTTGGAGGCATCCGGCCACTCAGGGCCAATGATCCCTTGAGACAAAGACTTGCCCTTTTTCCCCGTGAATAAAAAAGTGGCCAGCCCAGGTTCCTGCTGTCAGTTTGTAGGGTTCCCTTGGGACTGTCAGGGCAGCACAGGGTTGAGGTGGGGGCAGGTTGGGTCTGACACATATCCTTGTTCATTTGGATTTTTTGGAGGCGTCCGGCCACTCAGGGCCAATGATCCCTTGAGACAAAGACTGGCCTTTTTCCCCGAGAAAAAAAAAGTGGCAAGCCCAGGTTCCTGCTGTCAGTTTGTGGGGTTCCCTTGGGAATTTCAGGGCAGCCCAGGGTTGAGGTTGGGTCATGTTTGGTCCTGCACATGTCCTGCTTTGTTTGAATTTTTTGGAGGCGTCTGGCCACTCAGGACCGCAGACCCCTGGAGAAAAAGACTGGCCATTTTCCCTTGAAAAGAAAAGGGGCCAGCCCAGGATGCTGCTGTCAGTTTGTAGGGTTTCCTAGGGACTGTCAGGGCAGCAGAGGTTATATGTAGGGGCAGGTTTGGTCTGGGACACACCCTTAATCGTTCCGCTTTTTTGGAGGCGTCCGGCCACTCCGGGCCACAGATCCCTGGACACAAAGACTGGCCCTTTTCCCTGGGAAAGAAAACTTGCCAGCCCAGGATGCTGATGTCAGTTTGTAGGGTTCCCTTGGGACTGTCAGGGCAGCAGATGTTTGAGGTGAGGGCAGGTTTGGTCTGGAACGCATCCTTAACCGTTCAGATTTTTTGGAGGCGTCCGGCCACTCCGGGCCACAGATCCCTGGACACAAAGACTGGCCCTTTTTCCCAGAGAAAAAAAAAAGTGGCCAGCCCAGGTTCCTGCTGTCAGTTTGTAGGGTTCCCTTGGGACTGTCAGGGCAGCACAGGGTTGAGGTGGGGGCAGGTTGGGTCTGACACATATCCTTGTTCATTTGGATTTTTTGGAGGCGTCCGGCCACTCAGGCCCACAGACCCCACTAGACAAAGACCTGCCTTTTTCTCTGAAAAGGAAAAGTGGTCAGCCGAGATTCCTGCTGTCAGTTTGTGGGGTTCCCTTGGGAATTTCAGGGCAGCCCAGGGTTGAGGTTTGGGCATGTTTGGTCCTGCACATGTCCTGCTTTGTTTGAATTTTTTGGAGGCGTCTGGCCACTCAGGACCGCAGACCCCTGGAGACAAAGACTGGCCATTTTCCCTTGAAAAGAAAAGGGGCCAGCCCAGGATGCTGCTGTCAGTTTGTAGGGTTTCCTAGGGACTGTCAGGGCAGCAGAGGTTATATGTAGGGGCAGGTTGGGTCTGGGACACATCCTTAATCTTTCAGATTTGTTGGAGGCATCCAGCCACTGAGGGCCACAGGCCCATGGAGACAAGGCGTGGCCCTTTTCCCTGGGACAGAATAGTTGCCAGCCCAGGTTCCTGCTGTCAGTTGATTGAGTTCCCTTGAGAATATCTAGGTAGCACAGGTTTGAAGAGGGGACAGGTTGGGTCTGACACATATCCTTTTTCGTTTGGATTTTTTGGAGGCGTCTGGACACTCAGGGCCAATGATCCCTTGAGAAAATGACCGGCCTTTTTCCCTGAGAAAAAAAAGTGGCCAGCCCAGGTTCCTGCTGTCAGTTTGTAGGGTTCCCTTGGGACTGTCAGGGCAGCACAGGGTCGAGGGTGGGGCATGTTTGGTCTGGGACACATCCTTAATCGTTCCGCTTTTTTGGAGGCGCCCGGCCACTCCGGGCCACAGATCCCTGGACACAAAGACTGGCCCTTTTCCCTGGGAAAGAAAACTTGCCAGCCCAGGATGCTGCTGTCAGTTTGTAGGGTTCCCTTGGGACTGTCAGGGCAGCACAGGGTTGAAGTGGTGGCAGGTTGGGTCTGACACATATCCTTGTTCGTTTGGATTTTTTGGAGACGTCCGGCCACCCAGGGCCACAGATCCCTGGACACAAAGACTGGCCCTTTTTCCCCGAGAAAAAAAAAGTGGCCAGCCCAGGTTCCTGCTGTCAGTTTGTAGGGTTCCCTTGGGACTGTCAGGGCAGCACAGGGTTGAGGTGGGGGCAGGTTGGGTCTGACACATATCCTTGTTCATTTGGATTTTTTGGAGGCGTCCGGCCACTCAGGCCCACAGACCCCACTAGACAAAGACCTGCATTTTTCTCTGAAAAGGAAAAGTGGTCAGCCGAGATTCCTGCTGTCAGTTTGTGGGGTTCCCTTGGGAATTTCAGGGCAGCCCAGGGTTGAGGTTGGGGCATGTTTGGTCCTGCACATGTCCTGCTTTGTTTGAATTTTTTGGAGGCGTCTGGCCACTCAGGACCGCAGACCCCTGGAGAAAAAGACTGGCCATTTTCCCTGGAAAAGAAAAGGGGCCAGCCCAGGATGCTGCTGTCAGTTTGTAGGGTTTCCTAGGGACTGTCAGGGCAGCAGAGGTTATATGTAGGGGCGGGTTTGGTCTGGGACACATCCTTAATCGTTCCGCTTTTTTGGAGGCGTCCGGCCACTCCGGGCCACAGATCCCTGGACACAAAGACTGGCCCTTTTCCCTGGGAAAGAAAACTTGCCAGCCCAGGATGCTGATGTCAGTTTGTAGGGTTCCCTTGGGACTGTCAGGGCAGCAGAGGTTTGAGGTGGGGGCAGGTTGGGTCTGGGACACATCCTTAATCTTTCAGATTTTTTGGAGGCGTTTGGCCACTCCGGGCCACAGGCCCCTGGAGACAAAGACCGGCCCTTTTCCCTCAGTAAGAAAAGTTGCCAGCCCAGGTTCCTTCTGTCAGTTTGTAGGGTTCCCTTGGGACTGTCAGGGCAGCAGAGGTTTGAGGTGGGGGCAGGTTTGGTCTGGAACGCATCCTTAACCGTTCAGATTTTTTGGAGGCATCCGGCCACTCAGGGCCATAAGCCCCTGGAGACAAGGCGTGGCCCTTTTCCCTGGCACAGAATAGTTTCCAGCCCAGGTTCCTGCTGTCAGTTGATAGAGTTCCCTTGGGAATATCTAGGTAGCACAGGTTTGAAGAGGGGACAGGTTGGGTCTGACACATATCCTTGTTCGTTTCTATTTTTTGGAGGCATCCGGCCACTCAGGGCCAATGATCCCTTGAGACAAAGACTGGCCTTTTTCCCCGAGAAAAAAAAAGTGGCCAGCCCAGGATGCTGCTGTCAGTTTGTAGGGTTCCCTTGGGACTGTCAGGGCAGCACAGGGTCGAGGGTGGGGCATGTTTGGTCTGGGACACATCCTTAATCGTTCCGATTTTTTGGAGACATCCAGCCACTCCGGGCCACAGATCCCTGGACACAAAGACTGGCCCTTTTTCCAGAGAAAAAAATAAGTGGCCAGCCCAGGTTCCTGCTGTCAGTTTGTAGGGTTCCCTTGGGACTGTCAGGGCAGCACAGGGTTGAGGTGGGGACAGGTTGGGTCTGACACATATCCTTGTTTGTTTGGATTTTTTGGAGGCGTCCTGCCACTCAGGGCCAATGATCCCTTGAGACAAAGACTGGCCTTTTTCCCCGAGAAAAAAAAAGTGGCCAGCCCAGGTTCCTGCTGTCAGTTTGTAGGGTTCCCTTGGGACTGTCAGGGCAGCACAGGGTTGAGGTGGGGGCAGGTTGGGTCTGACACATATCCTTGTTCATTTGGATTTTTTGGAGGCGTCCGGCCACTCAGGCCCACAGACCCCACTAGACAAAGACCTGCCTTTTTCTCTGAAAAGGAAAAGTGGTCAGCCGAGATTCCTGCTGTCAGTTTGTGGGGTTCCCTTGGGAATTTCAGGGCAGCCCAGGGTTGAGGTTGGGGCATGTTTGGTCCTGCACATGTCCTGCTTTGTTTGAATTTTTTGGAGGCGTCTGGCCACTCAGGACCGCAGACCCCTGGAGACAAAGACTGGCCATTTTCCCTTGAAAAGAAAAGGGGCCAGCCCAGGATGCTGCTGTCAGTTTGTAGGGTTTCCTAGGGACTGTCAGGGCAGCAGAGGTTATATGTAGGGGCAGGTTGGGTCTGGGACACATCCTTAATCTTTCAGATTTGTTGGAGGCATCCAGCCACTGAGGGCCACAGGCCCATGGAGACAAGGCGTGGCCCTTTTCCCTGGCACAGAATAGTTGCCAGCCCAGGTTCCTGCTGTCAGTTGATTGAGTTCCCTTGAGAATATCTAGGTAGCACAGGTTTGAAGAGGGGACAGGTTGGGTCTGACACATATCCTTTTTCGTTTGGATTTTTTGGAGGCGTCTGGACACTCAGGGCCAATGATCCCTTGAGAAAATGACCGGCCTTTTTCCCTGAGAAAAAAAAAGTGGCCAGTCCAGGTTCCTGCTGTCAGTTTGTAGGGTTCCCTTGGGACTGTCAGGGCAGCACAGGGTCGAGGGTGGGGCATGTTTGGTCTGGGACACATCCTTAATCGTTCCGCTTTTTTGGAGGCGCCCGGCCACTCCGGGCCACAGATCCCTGGACACAAAGACTGGCCCTTTTCCCTGGGAAAGAAAACTTGCCAGCCCAGGATGCTGCTGTCAGTTTGTAGGGTTCCCTTGGGACTGTCAGGGCAGCACAGGGTTGAAGTGGTGGCAGGTTGGGTCTGACACATATCCTTGTTCGTTTGGATTTTTTGGAGGCGTCCTGCCACTCAGGGCCAATGATCCCTGGACACAAAGACTGGCCCTTTTTCCCCGAGAAAAAAAAAGTGGCCAGCCCAGGTTCCTGCTGTCAGTTTGTAGGGTTCCCTTGGGACTGTCAGGGCAGCACAGGGTTGAGGTGGGGGCAGGTTGGGTCTGACACATATCCTTGTTCATTTGGATTTTTTGGAGGCGTCCGGCCACTCAGGCCCACAGACCCCACTAGACAAAGACCTGCCTTTTTCTCTGAAAAGGAAAAGTGGTCAGCCAAGATTTCTGATGACAGTTTGTGGGGTTCCCTTGGGAATTTCAGGGCAGCCCAGGGTTGAGGTTGGGGCATGTTTGGTCCTGCACATGTCCTGCTTTGTTTGAATTTTTTGGAGGCGTCTGGCCACTCAGGACCGCAGACCCCTGGAGACAAAGACTGGCCATTTTCCCTTGAAAAGAAAAGGGGCCAGCCCAGGATGCTGCTGTCAGTTTGTAGGGTTTCCTAGGGACTGTCAGGGCAGCAGAGGTTATATGTAGGGGCAGGTTGGGTCTGGGACACATCCTTAATCTTTCAGATTTGTTGGAGGCGTCTGGCCTCTCCGGGCCAGAGGCCCATGGAAACAATATCCGGCCCTTTTCCCTGGGAAAGAAAACTTGCCAGCCCAGGATGCTGATGTCAGTTTGTAGGGTTCCCTTGGGACTGCCAGGGCAGCAGAGGTTTGAGGTGGGGGCAGGTTGGGTCTGGAACACATCCTTAACCGTTCAGATTTTTTGGAGGCATCCGGCCACTCAGGGCCAATGATCCCTTGAGACAAAGACTGGCCTTTTTCCCCGTGAAAAAAAAAGTGGCCAGCCCAGGTTCCTGCTGTCAGTTTGTAGGGTTCCCTTGGGACTGTCAGGGCAGCACAGGGTCGAGGGTGGGGCATGTTTGGTCTGGGACACATCCTTAATCGTTCCGCTTTTTTGGAGGCGTCCGGCCACTCCGGGCCACAGATCCCTGGACACAAAGACTGGCCCTTTTCCCTGGGAAAGAAAACTTGCCAGCCCAGGTTCCTGCTGTCAGTTTGTAGGGTTCCCTTGGGACTGTCAGGGCAGCACAGGGTTGAAGTGGTGGCAGGTTGGGTCTTACACATATCCTTGTTTGTTTGGATTTTTTGGAGGCGTCCTGCCACTCAGGGCCAATGATCCCTTGAGACAAAGACTGGCCTTTTTCCCCGAGAAAAAAAAAGTGGCAAGCCCAGGTTCCTGCTGTCAGTTTGTAGGGTTCCCTTGGGACTGTCAGGGCAGCACAGGGTTGAGGTGGGGGCAGGTTGGGTCTGACACATATCCTTGTTCATTTGGATTTTTTGGAGGCGTCCGGCCACTCAGGCCCACAGACCCCACTAGACAAAGACCTGCCTTTTTCTCTGAAAAGGAAAAGTGGTCAGCCGAGATTCCTGCTGTCAGTTTGTGGGGTTCCCTTGGGAATTTCAGGGCAGCCCAGGGTTGAGGTTGGGGCATGTTTGGTCCTGCACATGTCCTGCTTTGTTTGAATTTTTTGGAGGCGTCTGGCCACTCAGGACCGCAGACCCCTGGAGAAAAAGACTGGCCATTTTCCCTGGAAAAGAAAAGGGGCCAGCCCAGGATGCTGCTGTCAGTTTGTAGGGTTTCCTAGGGACTGTCAGGGCAGCAGAGGTTATATGTAGGGGCAGGTTTGGTCTGGGACACATCCTTAATCGTTCCGCTTTTTTGGAGGCGTCCGGCCACTCCGGGCCACAGATCCCTGGACACAAAGACTGGCCCTTTTCCCTGGGAAAGAAAACTTGCCAGCCCAGGATGCTGATGTCAGTTTGTAGGGTTCCCTTGGGACTGTCAGGGCAGCAGAGGTTTGAGGTGGGGGCAGGTTGGGTCTGGGACACATCCTTAATCTTTCAGATTTTTTGGAGGCGTTTGGCCACTCCGGGCCACAGGCCCCTGGAGACAAAGACCGGCCCTTTTCCTCAGTAAGAAAAGTTGCCAGCCCAGGTTCCTTCTGTCAGTTTGTAGGGTTCCCTTGGGACTGTCAGGGCAGCAGAGGTTTGAGGTGGGGGCAGGTTTGGTCTGGAACGCATCCTTAACCGTTCAGATTTTTTGGAGGCGTCCGGCCACTCCGGGCCACAGATCCCTGGACACAAAGACTGGCCCTTTTTCCCAGAGAAAAAAAAAAGTGGCCAGCCCAGGTTCCTGCTGTCAGTTTGTAGGGTTCCCTTGGGACTGTCAGGGCAGCACAGGGTTGAGGTGGGGGCAGGTTGGGTCTGACACATATCCTTGTTCATTTGGATTTTTTGGAGGCGTCCGGCCACTCAGGCCCACAGACCCCACTAGACAAAGACCTGCCTTTTTCTCTGAAAAGGAAAAGTGGTCAGCCGAGATTCCTGCTGTCAGTTTGTGGGGTTCCCTTGGGAATTTCAGGGCAGCCCAGGGTTGAGGTTGGGGCATGTTTGGTCCTGCACATGTCCTGCTTTGTTTGAATTTTTTGGAGGCGTCTGGCCACTCAGGACCGCAGACCCCTGGAGAAAAAGACTGGCCATTTTCCCTTGAAAAGAAAAGGGGCCAGCCCAGGATGCTGCTGTCAGTTTGTAGGGTTTCCTAGGGACTGTCAGGGCAGCAGAGGTTATATGTAGGGGCAGGTTTGGTCTGGGACACACCCTTAATCGTTCCGCTTTTTTGGAGGCGTCCGGCCCCTCCGGGCCACAGATCCCTGGACACAAAGACTGGCCCTTTTCCCTGGGAAAGAAAACTTGCCAGCCCAGGATGCTGATGTCAGTTTGTAGGGTTCCCTTGGGACTGTCAGGGCAGCAGAGGTTTGAGGTGGGGGCAGGTTGGGTCTGGGACACATCCTTAATCTTTCAGATTTTTTGGAGGCGTTTGGCCACTCCGGGCCACAGGCCCCTGGAGACAAAGACCGGCCCTTTTCCTCAGTAAGAAAAGTTGCCAGCCCAGGTTCCTTCTGTCAGTTTGTAGGGTTCCCTTGGGACTGTCAGGGCAGCAGAGGTTTGAGGTGGGGGCAGGTTTGGTCTGGAACGCATCCTTAACCGTTCAGATTTTTTGGAGGCGTCCGGCCACTCCGGGCCACAGATCCCTGGACACAAAGACTGGCCCTTTTTCCCAGAGAAAAAAAAAAGTGGCCAGCCCAGGTTCCTGCTGTCAGTTTGTAGGGTTCCCTTGGGACTGTCAGGGCAGCACAGGGTTGAGGTGGGGGCAGGTTGGGTCTGACACATATCCTTGTTCATTTGGATTTTTTGGAGGCGTCCGGCCACTCAGGCCCACAGACCCCACTAGACAAAGACCTGCCTTTTTCTCTGAAAAGGAAAAGTGGTCAGCCGAGATTCCTGCTGTCAGTTTGTGGGGTTCCCTTGGGAATTTCAGGGCAGCCCAGGGTTGAGGTTGGGGCATGTTTGGTCCTGCACATGTCCTGCTTTGTTTGAATTTTTTGGAGGCGTCTGGCCACTCAGGACCGCAGACCCCTGGAGAAAAAGACTGGCCATTTTCCCTTGAAAAGAAAAGGGGCCAGCCCAGGATGCTGCTGTCAGTTTGTAGGGTTTCCTAGGGACTGTCAGGGCAGCAGAGGTTATATGTAGGGGCAGGTTTGGTCTGGGACACACCCTTAATCGTTCCGCTTTTTTGGAGGCGTCCGGCCCCTCCGGGCACAGATCCCTGGACACAAAGACTGGCCCTTTTCCCTGGGAAAGAAAACTTGCCAGCCCAGGATGCTGATGTCAGTTTGTAGGGTTCCCTTGGGACTGTCAGGGCAGCAGATGTTTGAGGTGAGGGCAGGTTTGGTCTGGAACGCATCCTTAACCGTTCAGATTTTTTTGGAGGCGTCCGGCCACTCCGGGCCACAGATCCCTGGACACAAAGACTGGCCCTTTTTCCCAGAGAAAAAAAAAAGTGGCCAGCCCAGGTTCCTGCTGTCAGTTTGTAGGGTTCCCTTGGGACTGTCAGGGCAGCACAGGGTTGAGGTGGGGGCAGGTTGGGTCTGACACATATCCTTTTTCGTTTGGATTTTTTGGAGGCGTCTGGACACTCAGGGCCAATGATCCCTTGAGAAAATGACCGGCCTTTTTCCCTGAGAAAAAAAAGTGGCCAGTCCAGGTTCCTGCTGTCAGTTTGTAGGGTTCCCTTGGGACTGTCAGGGCAGCACAGGGTCGAGGGTGGGGCATGTTTGGTCTGGGACACATCCTTAATCGTTCCGCTTTTTTGGAGGCGCCCGGCCACTCCGGGCCACAGATCCCTGGACACAAAGACTGGCCCTTTTCCCTGGGAAAGAAAACTTGCCAGCCCAGGATGCTGCTGTCAGTTTGTAGGGTTCCCTTGGGACTGTCAGGGCAGCACAGGGTTGAAGTGGTGGCAGGTTGGGTCTGACACATATCCTTGTTCGTTTGGATTTTTTGGAGGCGTCCTGCCACTCAGGGCCAATGATCCCTGGACACAAAGACTGGCCCTTTTTCCCCGAGAAAAAAAAAGTGGCCAGCCCAGGTTCCTGCTGTCAGTTTGTAGGGTTCCCTTGGGACTGTCAGGGCAGCACAGGGTTGAGGTGGGGGCAGGTTGGGTCTGACACATATCCTTGTTCATTTGGATTTTTTGGAGGCGTCCGGCCACTCAGGCCCACAGACCCCACTAGACAAAGACCTGCCTTTTTCTCTGAAAAGGAAAAGTGGTCAGCCAAGATTTCTGATGACAGTTTGTGGGGTTCCCTTGGGAATTTCAGGGCAGCCCAGGGTTGAGGTTGGGGCATGTTGGTCCTGCACATGTCCTGCTTTGTTTGAATTTTTTGGAGGCGTCTGGCCACTCAGGACCGCAGACCCCTGGAGACAAAGACTGGCCATTTTCCCTTGAAAAGAAAAGGGGCCAGCCCAGGATGCTGCTGTCAGTTTGTAGGGTTTCCTAGGGACTGTCAGGGCAGCAGAGGTTATATGTAGGGGCAGGTTGGGTCTGGGACACATCCTTAATCTTTCAGATTTGTTGGAGGCGTCTGGCCTCTCCGGGCCAGAGGCCCATGGCAATATCCGGCCCTTTTCCCTGGGAAAGAAAACTTGCCAGCCCAGGATGCTGATGTCAGTTTGTAGGGTTCCCTTGGGACTGCCAGGGCAGCAGAGGTTTGAGGTGGGGGCAGGTTGGGTCTGGAACACATCCTTAACCGTTCAGATTTTTTGGAGGCATCCGGCCACTCAGGGCCAATGATCCCTTGAGACAAAGACTGGCCTTTTTCCCCGTGAAAAAAAAAGTGGCCAGCCCAGGTTCCTGCTGTCAGTTTGTAGGGTTCCCTTGGGACTGTCAGGGCAGCACAGGGTCGAGGGTGGGGCATGTTTGGTCTGGGACACATCCTTAATCGTTCCGCCTTTTTGGATGGCGTCCGGCCACTCCGGGCCACAGATCCCTGGACACAAAGACTGGCCCTTTTCCCTGGGAAAGAAAACTTGCCAGCCCAGGTTCCTGCTGTCAGTTGTAGGGTTCCCTTGGGGACTGTCAGGGCAGCACAGGGTTGAAGTGGTGGCAGGTTGGGTCTTACACATATCCTTGTTTGTTTGGATTTTTTGGAGGCGTCCTGCCACTCAGGGCCAATGATCCCTTGAGACAAAGACTGGCCTTTTTCCCTGAGAAAAAAAAAGTGGCAAGCCCAGGTTCCTGCTGTCAGTTTGTAGGGTTCCCTTGGGACTGTCAGGGCAGCCACAGGGTTGAGGTGGGGGCAGGTTGGGTCTGACACATATCCTTGTTCATTTGGATTTTTTGGAGGCGTCCGGCCACTCAGGCCCACAGACCCCACTAGACAAAGACCTGCCTTTTTCTCTGAAAAGGAAAAGTGGTCAGCCGAGATTCCTGCTGTCAGTTTGTGGGGTTCCCTTGGGAATTTCAGGGCAGCCAGGGTTGAGGTTGGGGCATGTTTGGTCCTGCACATGTCCTGCTTTGTTTGAATTTTTTGGAGGCGTCTGGCCACTCAGGGACCGCAGACCCCTGGAGAAAAAGACTGGCCATTTTCCCTGGAAAAGAAAAGGGGCCAGCCCAGGATGCTGCTGTCAGTTTGTAGGGTTTCCTAGGGACTGTCAGGGCAGCAGAGGTTATATGTAGGGGCAGGTTTGGTCTGGGACACATCCTTAATCGTTCCGCTTTTTTGGAGGCGTCCGGCCACTCCGGGCCACAGATCCCTGGACACAAAGACTGGCCCTTTTCCCTGGAAAGAAAACTTGCCAGCCCAGGATGCTGATGTCAGTTTGTAGGGTTCCCTTGGGACTGTCAGGGCAGCGAGGTTTGAGGTGGGGGCAGGTTGGGTCTGGGACACATCTTAATCTTTCAGATTTTTTGGAGGCGTTTGGCCACTCCGGGCCACAGGCCCCTGGAGACAAAGACCGGCCCTTTTCCTCAGTAAGAAAAGTTGCCAGCCCAGGTTCCTTCTGTCAGTTTGTAGGGTTCCCTTGGGACTGTCAGGGCAGCAGAGGTTTGAGGTGGGGGCAGGTTTGGTCTGGAACGCATCCTTAACCGTTCAGATTTTTTGGAGGCGTCCGGCCACTCCGGGCCACAGATCCCTGGACACAAAGACTGGCCCTTTTTCCCAGAGAAAAAAAAAAGTGGCCAGCCCAGGTTCCTGCTGTCAGTTTGTAGGGTTCCCTTGGGACTGTCAGGGCAGCACAGGGTTGAGGTGGGGGCAGGTTGGGTCTGACACATATCCTTGTTCATTTGGATTTTTTGGAGGCGTCCGGCCACTCAGGCCCACAGACCCCACTAGACAAAGACCTGCCTTTTTCTCTGAAAAGGAAAAGTGGTCAGCCGAGATTCCTGCTGTCAGTTTGTGGGGTTCCCTTGGGAATTTCAGGGCAGACCAGGGTTGAGGTTGGGGCATGTTTGGTCCTGCACATGTCCTGCTTTGTTTGAATTTTTTGGAGGCGTCTGTCCACTCAGGACCGCAGACCCCTGGAGAAAAAGACTGGCCATTTTCCCTTGAAAAGAAAAGGGGCCAGCCCAGGATGCTGCTGTCAGTTTGTAGGGTTTCCTAGGGGACTGTCAGGGCAGCAGAGGTTATATGTAGGGGCAGGTTTGGTCTGGGACACCCCTTATCGTTCCGCTTTTTTGGAGGCGTCCGGCCCCTCCGGGCCACAGATCCCTGGACACAAAGACTGGCCCTTTTCCCTGGGAAAGAAACTTGCCAGCCCAGGATGCTGATGTCAGTTTGTAGGGTTCCCTTGGGACTGTCAGGGCAGCAGAGGTTTGAGGTGGGGGCAGGTTGGGTCTGGGACACATCCTTAATCTTTCAGATTTTTTGGAGGCGTTTGGCCACTCCGGGCCACAGGCCCCTGGAGACAAAGACCGGCCCTTTTCCTCAGTAAGAAAAGTTGCCAGCCCAGGTTCCTTCTGTCAGTTTGTAGGGTTTCCTAGGGACTGTCAGGGCAGCAGAGGTTATATGTAGGGGCAGGTTGGGTCTGGACACATCCTTAATCTTCAGATTTGTTGGAGGCATCCAGCCACTGAGGGCCACAGGCCCATGGAGACAAGGCGTGGCCCTTTTCCCTGGCACAGAATAGTTGCCAGCCCAGGTTCCTGCTGTCAGTTGATTGAGTTCCCTTGAGAATATCTAGGTAGCACAGGTTTGAAGAGGGGACAGGTTGGGTCTGACACATATCCTTTTTTCGTTTTTGGATTTTTTGGAGGCCTCTGGACACTCAGGGCCAATGATCCCTTGAGAAAATGACCGGCCTTTTTCCCTGAGAAAAAAAAGTGGCCAGCCCAGGTTCCTGCTGTCAGTTTGTAGGGTTCCCTTGGGACTGTCAGGGCAGCACAGGGTCGAGGGTGGTGCATGTTTGGTCTGGGACACATCCTTAATCGTTCCGCTTTTTTGGAGGCGTCCGGCCACTCCGGGCCACAGATCCCTGGACACAAAGACTGGCCCTTTTCCCTGGGAAAGAAAACTTGCCAGCCCAGGATGCTGCTGTCAGTTTGTAGGGTTCCCTTGGGACTGTCAGGGCAGCACAGGGTTGAGGTGGTGGCAGGTTGGGTCTGACACATATCCTTGTTTGTTTGGATTTTTTGGAGACGTCCGGCCACCCAGGGCCAATGATCCCTGGACACAAAGACTGGCCCTTTTTCCCCGAGAAAAAAAAAGTGGCCAGTCCAGGTTTCCTGCTGTCAGTTTGTAGGGTTCCCTTGGGACTGTCAGGGGCGGGGCAGGTTGGGTCTGACACATATCCTTGTTCATTTGGATTTTTGGAGGCGTCCGGCCACTCAGGCCCACAGACCCCACTAGACAAAGACCTGCCTTTTCTCTGAAAAGGAAAAGTGGTCAGCCGAGATTCCTGCTGTCAGTTTGTGGGGTTCCCTTGGGAATTTCAGGGCAGCCCAGGGTTGAGGTTGGGGCATGTTTGGTCCTGCACATGTCCTGCTTTGTTTGAATTTTTTGGAGGCGTCTGGCCACTCAGGACCGCAGACCCCTGGAGACAAAGACTGGCCATTTTCCCTTGAAAAGAAAAGGGGCCAGCCCAGGATGCTGCTGTCAGTTTGTAGGGTTTCCTAGGGACTGTCAGGGCAGCAGAGGTTATATGTAGGGGCAGGTTGGGTCTGGGACACATCCTTAATCTTTCAGATTTGTTGGAGGCATCCAGCCACTGAGGGCCACAGGCCCATGGAGACAAGGCGTGGCCCTTTTCCCTGGCACAGAATAGTTGCCAGCCCAGGTTCCTGCTGTCAGTTGATTGAGTTCCCTAGAGAATATCTAGGTAGCACAGGTTTGAAGAGGGGACAGGTTGGGTCTGACACATATCCTTTTTGGTTTGGATTTTTTGGAGGCGTCTGGACACTCAGGGCCAATGATCCCTTGAGAAAATGACCGGCCTTTTTCCCCGTGAAAAAAAAAGTGGCCAGCCCAGGTTCCTGCTGTCAGTTTGTAGGGTTCCTCTTGGGACTGTCAGGGCAGCACAGGGTCGAGGGTGGGGCATGTTTGGTCTGGGACACATCCTTAATCGTTCCGCTTTTTTGGAGGCGCCCGGCCACTCCGGGCCACAGATCCCTGGACACAAAGACTGGCCCTTTTCCCTGGGAAAGAAAACTTGCCAGCCCAGGATGCTGCTGTCAGTTTGTAGGGTTCCCTTGGGACTGTCAGGGCAGCACAGGGTTGAAGTGGTGGCAGGTTGGGTCTGACACATATCCTTGTTCGTTTGGATTTTTTGGAGACGTCCGGCCACCCAGGGCCAATGATCCCTGGACACAAAGACTGGCCCTTTTTCCCCGAGAAAAAAAAAGTGGCCAGCCCAGGTTCCTGCTGTCAGTTTGTAGGGTTCCCTTGGGACTGTCAGGGCAGCACAGGGTTGAGGTGGGGGCAGGTTGGGTCTGACACATATCCTTGTTCATTTGGATTTTTTGGAGGCGTCCGGCCACTCAGGCCCACAGACCCCACTAGACAAAGACCTGCATTTTCTCTGAAAAGGAAAAGTGGTCAGCCGAGATTCCTGCTGTCAGTTTGTGGGGTTCCCTTGGGAATTTCAGGGCAGCCCAGGGTTGAGGTTGGGGCATGTTTGGTCCTGCACATGTCCTGCTTTGTTTGAATTTTTTGGAGGCGTCTGGCCACTCAGGACCGCAGACCCTGGAGAAAAGACTGGCCATTTCCTTGAAAAGAAAAGGGGCCAGCCCAGATGCTGCTGTCAGTTTGTAGGGTTTCCTAGGACTGTCTGGGCAGCAGAGGTTATATGTAGGGGCAGGTTTGGTCTGGGACACATCCTTAATCGTTCCGCTTTTTTGAGGCGTCCGGCCACTCCGGGCCACAGATCCCTGGACACAAAGACTGGCCCTTTTCCCTGGGAAAGAAAACTTGCCAGCCCAGGATGCTGCTGTCAGTTTGTAGGGTTCCCTTGGGACTGTCAGGGCAGCAGAGGTTTGAGGTGGGGGCAGGTTGGGTCTGGGACACATCCTTAATCTTTCAGATTTTTTGGAGGCGTTTGGCCACTCCGGGCCACAGGCCCCTGGAGACAAAGACCGGCCCTTTTCCCTCAGTAAGAAAAGTTGCCAGCCCAGGTTCCTTCTGTCAGTTTGTAGGGTTCCCTTGGGACTGTCAGGGCAGCAGAGGTTTGAGGTGGGGGCAGGTTTGGTCTGGAACGCATCCTTAACCGTTCAGATTTTTTGGAGGCATCCGGCCACTCAGGCCAATGATCCCTTGAGACAAAGACTGGCCCTTTTTCCCCGTGAATAAAAAAGTGGCCAGCCCAGGTTCCTGCTGTCAGTTTGTAGGGTTCCCTTGGGACTGTCAGGGCAGCACAGGGTTGAGGTGGGGGCAGGTTGGGTCTGACACATATCCTTGTTCATTTGGATTTTTTGAGGCGTCCGGCCACTCAGGCCAATGATCCCTTGAGACAAAGACTGGCCTTTTTCCCCGAGAAAAAAAAAGTGGCAAGCCCAGGTTCCTGCTGTCAGTTTGTGGGGTTCCCTTGGGAATTTCAGGGCAGCCCAGGGTTGAGGTTGGGGCATGTTTGGTCCTGCACATGTCCTGCTTTGTTTGAATTTTTTGAGGCGTCTGGCCACTCAGGACCGCAGACCCCTGGAGAAAAAGACTGGCCATTTTCCCTTGAAAAGAAAAGGGGCCAGCCCAGGATGCTGCTGTCAGTTTGTAGGGTTTCCTAGGGACTGTCAGGGCAGCAGAGGTTATATGTAGGGGCAGGTTTGGTCTGGGACACACCCTTAATCGTTCCGCTTTTTGAGGCGTCCGGCCACTCCGGGCCACAGATCCCTGACACAAAGACTGGCCCTTTCCCTGGGAAAGAAAACTTGCCAGCCCAGGATGCTGATGTCAGTTTGTAGGGTTCCCTTGGGACTGTCAGGGCAGCAGAGGTTTGAGGTGAGGGCAGGTTTGGTCTGGAACGCATCCTTAACCGTTCAGATTTTTTGGAGGCGTCGGCCACTCCGGGCCACAGATCCCTGGACACAAAGACTGGCCCTTTTTCCCAGAGAAAAAAAAAGTGGCCAGCCCAGGTTCCTGCTGTCAGTTTGTAGGGTTCCCTTGGGACTGTCAGGGCAGCACAGGGTTGAGGTGGGGGCAGGTTGGGTCTGACACATATCCTTGTTCATTTGGATTTTTTGGAGGCGTCCGGCCACTCAGGCCCACAGACCCCACTAGACAAAGACCTGCCTTTTTCTCTGAAAAGGAAAAGTGGTCAGCCGAGATTCCTGCTGTCAGTTTGTGGGGTTCCCTTGGGAATTTCAGGGCAGCCCAGGGTTGAGGTTGGGGCATGTTTGGTCCTGCACATGTCCTGCTTTGTTTGAATTTTTGGAGGCGTCTGGCCACTCAGGACCGCAGACCCCTGGAGACAAAGACTGGCCATTTTCCCTTGAAAAGAAAAGGGCCAGCCCAGGATGCTGCTGTCAGTTTGTAGGGTTTCCTAGGGACTGTCAGGGCAGCAGAGGTTATATGTAGGGGCAGGCTGGGTCTGGGACACATCCTTAATCTTTCAGATTTGTTGGAGGCATCCAGCCACTGAGGGCCACAGGCCCATGGAGACAAGGCGTGGCCCTTTTCCCTGGGACAGAATAGTTGCCAGCCCAAGTTCCTGCTGTCAGTTGATTGAGTTCCCTTGAGAATATCTAGGTAGCACAGGTTTGAAGAGGGGACAGGTTGGGTCTGACACATATCCTTTTTCGTTTGGATTTTTTGGAGGCGTCTGGACACTCAGGGCCAATGATCCCTTGAGAAAATGACCGGCCTTTTTCCTGAGAAAAAAAAGTGGCCAGCCCAGGTTCCTGCTGTCAGTTTGTAGGGTTCCCTTGGGACTGTCAGGGCAGCACAGGGTCGAGGGTGGGGCATGTTTGGTCTGGGACACATCCTTAATCGTTCCGCTTTTTTGGAGACGTCCGGCCACCCAGGGCCAATGATCCCTGGACACAAAGACTGGCCCTTTTTCCCGAGAAAAAAAAAGTGGCCAGCCCAGGTTCCTGCTGTCAGTTTGTAGGGTTCCCTTGGGACTGTCAGGGCAGCACAGGGTTGAGGTGGGGCAGGTTGGGTCTGACACATATCCTTGTTCATTTGGATTTTTTGGAGGCGTCCGGCCACTCAGGCCCACAGACCCCACTAGACAAAGACCTGCCTTTTTCTCTGAAAAGGAAAAGTGGTCAGCCGAGATTCCTGCTGTCAGTTTGTGGGGTTCCCTTGGAATTTCAGGGCAGCCCAGGTTGAGGTTGGGCATGTTTGGTCCTGCACATGTCCTGCTTTGTTTGAATTTTTTGGAGGCGTCTGGCCACTCAGGACCGCAGACCCCTGGAGAAAAAGACTGGCCATTTTCCCTGGAAAAGAAAAGGGGCCAGCCCAGGATGCCGCTGTCAGTTTGTAGGGTTTCCTAGGGACTGTCAGGGCAGCAGAGGTTATATGTAGGGGCAGGTTTGGTCTGGGACACATCCTTAATCGTTCCGCTTTTTTGGAGGCGTCCGGCCACTCCGGGCCACAGATCCCTGGACACAAAGACTGGCCCTTTCCCTGGAAAGAAAACTTGCCAGCCCAGGATGCTGATGTCAGTTTGTAGGGTTCCCTTGGGACTGTCAGGGCAGCAGAGGTTTGAGGTGGGGGCAGGTTGGGTCTGGGACACATCCTTAATCTTTCAGATTTTTTGGAGGCGTTTGGCCACTCCGGGCCACAGGCCCCTGGAGACAAAGACCGGCCCTTTTCCCTCAGTAAGAAAAGTTGCCAGCCCAGGTTCCTTCTGTCAGTTTGTAGGGTTCCCTTGGGACTGTCAGGGCAGCAGAGGTTTGAGGTGGGGCAGGTTTGGTCTGGAACGCATCCTTAACCGTTCAGATTGTTGGAGGCCATCCGGCCACTCAGGGCCATAAGCCCCTGGAGACAAGGCGTGGCCCTTTTCCCTGGCACAGAATAGTTTCCAGCCCAGGTTCCTGCTGTCAGTTGATAGAGTTCCCTTGGGAATATCTAGGTAGCACAGGTTTGAAGAGGGGACAGGTTGGGTCTTAAACATATCCTTGTTCGTTTCTATTTTTTGGAGGCATCCGGCCACTCAGGGCCAATGATCCCTTGAGATAAGACTGGCCTTTTTCCCCGAGAAAAAAAAAGTGGCCAGCCCAGGATGCTGCTGTCAGTTTGTAGGGTTCCCTTGGGACTGTCAGGGCAGCACAGGGTCGAGGGTGGGGCATGTTTGGTCTGGGACACATCCTTAATCGTTCCGCTTTTTTGGAGACATCCAGCCACTCCGGGCCACAGATCCCTGGACACAAAGACTGGCCCTTTTTCCAGAGAAAAAAATAAGTGGCCAGCCCAGGTTCCTGCTGTCAGTTTGTAGGGTTCCCTTGGGACTGTCAGGGCAGCACAGGGTTGAGGTGGGGACAGGTTGGGTCTGACACATATCCTTGTTCGTTTGGATTTTTTGGAGGCGTCCTGCCACTCAGGGCAATGATCCCTTGAGACAAAGACTGGCCTTTTTCCCCGAGAAAAAAAAAGTGGCCAGCCCAGGTTCCTGCTGTCAGTTTGTAGGGTTCCCTTGGGACTGTTCAGGGCAGCACAGGGTTGAGGTGGGGGCAGGTTGGGTCTGACACATATCCTTGTTCATTTGGATTTTTTGGAGGCGTCCGGCCACTCAGGCCCACAGACCCCACTAGACAAAGACCTGCCTTTTTCTCTGAAAAGGAAAAGTGGTCAGCCGAGATTCCTGCTGTCAGTTTGTGGGGTTCCCTTGGGAATTTCAGGGCAGCCCAGGGTTGAGGTTGGGGCATGTTTGGTCCTGCACATGTCCTGCTTTGTTTGAATTTTTTGGAGGCGTCTGGCCACTCAGGACCGCAGACCCCTGGAGACAAAGACTGGCCATTTTCCCTTGAAAAGAAAAGGGGCCAGCCCAGGATGCTGCTGTCAGTTTGTAGGGTTTCCTAGGGACTGTCAGGGCAGCAGAGGTTATATGTAGGGGCAGGTTGGGTCTGGGACACATCCTTAATCTTTCAGATTTGTTGGAGGCATCCAGCCACTGAGGGCCACAGGCCCATGGAGACAAGGCGTGGCCCTTTTCCCTGGGACAGAATAGTTGCCAGCCCAGGTTCCTGCTGTCAGTTGATTGAGTTCCCTTGAGAATATCTAGGTAGCACAGGTTTGAAGAGGGGACAGGTTGGGTCTGACACATATCCTTTTTCGTTTGGATTTTTTGGAGGCGTCTGGACACTCAGGGCCAATGATCCCTTGAGAAAATGACCGGCCTTTTTCCCTGAGAAAAAAAAGTGGCCAGCCCAGGTTCCTGCTGTCAGTTTGTAGGGTTCCCTTGGGACTGTCAGGGCAGCACAGGGTCGAGGGTGGGGCATGTTTGGTCTGGGACACATCCTTAATCGTTCCGCTTTTTTGGAGGCGCCCGGCCACTCCGGGCCACATATCCCTGGACACAAAGACTGGCCTTTTTCCCTGGGAAAGAAAACTTGCCAGCCCAGGATGCTGCTGTCAGTTTGTAGGGTTCCCTTGGGACTGTCAGGGCAGCACAGGGTTGAAGTGGTGGCAGGTTGGGTCTGACACATATCCTTGTTCGTTTGGATTTTTTGGAGACGTCCGGCCACCCAGGGCCAATGATCCCTGGACACAAAGACTGGCCCTTTTTCCCCGAGAAAAAAAAAGTGGCCAGCCCAGGTTCCTGCTGTCAGTTTGTAGGGTTCCCTTGGGACTGTCAGGGCAGCACAGGGTTGAGGTGGGGGCAGGTTGGGTCTGACACATATCCTTGTTCATTTGGATTTTTTGGAGGCGTCCGGCCACTCAGGCCCACAGACCCCACTAGACAAAGACCTGCCTTTTTCTCTGAAAAGGAAAAGTGGTCAGCCAAGATTTCTGATGACAGTTTGTGGGGTTCCCTTGGGAATTTCAGGGCAGCCCAGGGTTGAGGCTGGGGCATGTTTGGTCCTGCACATGTCCTGCTTTGTTTGAATTTTTTGGAGGCGTCTGGCCACTCAGGACCGCAGACCCCTGGAGACAAAGACTGGCCATTTTCCCTTGAAAAGAAAAGGGGCCAGCCCAGGATGCTGCTGTCAGTTTGTAGGGTTTCCTAGGGACTGTCAGGGCAGCAGAGGTTATATGTAGGGGCAGGTTGGGCCTGGGGCACATCCTTAATCTTTCAGATTTGTTGGAGGCGTCTGGCCTCTCCGGGCCAGAGGCCCCCTGGAAACAATATCCGGCCCTTTTCCCTGGGAAAGAAAACTTGCCAGCCCAGGATGCTGATGTCAGTTTGTAGGGTTCCCTTGGGACTGTCAGGGCAGCAGAGGTTTGAGGTGGGGGCAGGTTTGGTCTGGAACACATCCTTAACCGTTCAGATTTTTTGGAGGCATCCGGCCACTCAGGGCCAATGATCCCTTGAGACAAAGACTGGCCTTTTTCCCCGAGAAAAAAAAAGTGGCCAGCCCAGGTTCCTGCTGTCAGTTTGTAGGGTTCCCTTGGGACTGTCAGGGCAGCACAGGGTCGAGGGTGGGGCATGTTTGGTCTGGGACACATCCTTAATCGTTCCGCTTTTTTGGAGGCGCCCGGCCACTCCGGGCCACAGATCCCTGGACACAAAGACTGGCCCTTTTCCCTGGGAAAGAAAACTTGCCAGCCCAGGATGCTGCTGTCAGTTTGTAGGGTTCCCTTGGGACTGTCAGGGCAGCACAGGGTTGAAGTGGTGGCAGGTTGGGTCTTACACATATCGTTGTTTGTTTGGATTTTTGGAGGCGTCCTGCCACTCAGGGCCAATGATCCCTTGAGACAAAGACTGGCCTTTTTCCCCGAGAAAAAAAAAGTGGCAAGCCCAGGTTCCTGCTGTCAGTTTGTAGGGTTCCCTTGGGACTGTCAGGGCAGCACAGGGTTGAGGTGGGGGCAGGTTGGGTCTGACACATATCCTTGTTCGTTTGGATTTTTTGGAGGCGTCCGGCCACTCAGGCCCACAGACCCCACTAGACAAAGACCTGCCTTTTTCTCTGAAAAGGAAAAGTGGTCAGCCGAGATTCCTGCTGTCAGTTTGTGGGGTTCCCTTGGGAATTTCAGGGCAGCCCAGGGTTGAGGATGGGGCATGTTTGGTCCTGCACATGTCCTGCTTTGTTTGAATTTTTTGGAGGCGTCTGGCCACTCAGGACCGCAGACCCCTGGAGACAAAGACTGGCCATTTTCCCTGGAAAAGAAAAGGGGCCAGCCCAGGATGCTGCTGTCAGTTTGTAGGGTTTCCTAGGGACTGTCAGGGCAGCAGAGGTTATATGTAGGGGCAGGTTTGGTCTGGGACACATCCTTAATCGTTCCGCTTTTTTGGAGGCGTCCGGCCACTCCGGGCCACAGATCCCTGGACACAAAGACTGGCCCTTTTCCCTGGGAAAGAAAACTTGCCAGCCCAGGATGCTGATGTCAGTTTGTAGGGTTCCCTTGGGACTGTCAGGGCAGCAGAGGTTTGAGGTGGGGGCAGGTTGGGTCTGGGACACATCCTTAATCTTTCAGATTTTTTGGAGGCGTTTGGCCACTCCGGGCCACAGGCCCCTGGAGACAAAGACCGGCCCTTTTCCTCAGTAAGAAAAGTTGCCAGCCCAGGTTCCTTCTGTCAGTTTGTAGGGTTCCCTTGGGACTGTCAGGGCAGCAGAGGTTTGAGGTGGGGGCAGGTTTGGTCTGGAACGCATCCTTAACCGTTCAGATTTTTTGGAGGCATCCGGCCACTCAGGGCCAATGATCCCTTGAGACAAAGACTGGCCTTTTTCCCCGTGAAAAAAAAAGTGGCCAGCCCAGGTTCCTGCTGTCAGTTTGTAGGGTTCCCTTGGGACTGTCAGGGCAGCCCAGGGTTGAGGTGGGGGCAGGTTGGGTCTGACACATATCCTTGTTCATTTGGATTTTTTGGAGGCGTCCGGCCACTCAGGGCCAATGATCCCTTGAGACAAAGACTGGCCTTTTTCCCCGAGAAAAAAAAAGTGGCAAGCCCAGGTTCCTGCTGTCAGTTTGTGGGGTTCCCTTGGGAATTTCAGGGCAGCCCAGGGTTGAGGTTGGGGCATGTTTGGTCCTGCACATGTCCTGCTTTGTTTGAATTTTTTGGAGGCGTCTGGCCACTCAGGACCGCAGACCCCTGGAGACAAAGACTGGCCATTTTCCCTTGAAAAGAAAAGGGGCCAGCCCAGGATGCTGCTGTCAGTTTGTAGGGTTTCCTAGGGACTGTCAGGGCAGCAGAGGTTATATGTAGGGGCAGGTTTGGTCTGGGACACACCCTTAATCGTTCCGCTTTTTTGGAGGCGTCCGGCCACTCCGGGCCACAGATCCCTGGACACAAAGACTGGCCCTTTTCCCTGGGAAAGAAAACTTGCCAGCCCAGGATGCTGATGTCAGTTTGTAGGGTTCCCTTGGGACTGTCAGGGCAGCAGATGTTTGAGGTGAGGGCAGGTTTGGTCTGGAACGCATCCTTAACCGTTCAGATTTTTTGGAGGCGTCCGGCCACTCCGGGCCACAGATCCCTGGACACAAAGACTGGCCCTTTTTCCCAGAGAAAAAAAAAAGTGGCCAGCCCAGGTTCCTGCTGTCAGTTTGTAGGGTTCCCTTGGGACTGTCAGGGCAGCACAGGGTTGAGGTGGGGGCAGGTTGGGTCTGACACATATCCTTGTTCATTTGGATTTTTTGGAGGCGTCCGGCCACTCAGGCCCACAGACCCCACTAGACAATGACCTGCCTTTTTCTCTGAAAAGGAAAAGTGGTCAGCCGAGATTCCTGCTGTCAGTTTGTGGGGTTCCCTTGGGAATTTCAGGGCAGCCCAGGGTTGAGGTTGGGGCATGTTTGGTCCTGCACATGTCCTGCTTTGTTTGAATTTTTTGGAGGCGTCTGGCCACTCAGGACCGCAGACCCCTGGAGAAAAAGACTGGCCATTTTCCCTTGAAAAGAAAAGGGGCCAGCCCAGGATGCTGCTGTCAGTTTGTAGGGTTTCCTAGGGACTGTCAGGGCAGCAGAGGTTATATGTAGGGGCAGGTTTGGTCTGGGACACATCCTTAATCGTTCCGCTTTTTTGGAGGCGTCCGGCCACTCCGGGCCACAGATCCCTGGACACAAAGACTGGCCCTTTTCCCTGGGAAAGAAAACTTGCCAGCCCAGGATGCTGATGTCAGTTTGTAGGGTTCCCTTGGACTGTCAGGGCAGCAGATGTTTGAGGTGAGGGCAGGTTTGGTCTGGAACGCATCCTTAACCGTTCAGATTTTTTGGAGGCGTCCGGCCACTCCGGGCCACAGATCCCTGGACACAAAGACTGGCCCTTTTTCCCAGAGAAAAAAAAAAGTGGCCAGCCCAGGTTCCTGCTGTCAGTTTGTAGGGTTCCCTTGGGACTGTCAGGGCAGCACAGGGTTGAGGTGGGGGCAGGTTGGGTCTGACACATATCCTTGTTCATTTGGATTTTTTGGAGGCGTCCGGCCACTCAGGCCCACAGACCCCACTGGACAAAGACCTGCTTTTTTCTCTGAAAAGGAAAAGTGGTCAGCTGAGATTCCTGCTGTCAGTTTGTGGGGTTCCCTTGGGAATTTCAGGGCAGCCCAGGGTTGAGGTTGGGGCATGTTTGGTCCTGCACATGTCCTGCTTTGTTTGAATTTTTTGGAGGCGTCTGGCCACTCAGGACCGCAGACCCCTGGAGACAAAGACTGGCCATTTTCCCTTGAAAAGAAAAGGGGCCAGCCCAGGATGCTGCTGTCAGTTTGTAGGGTTTCCTAGGGACTGTCAGGGCAGCAGAGGTTATATGTAGGGGCAGGTTGGGTCTGGGACACATCCTTAATCTTTCAGATTTGTTGGAGGCATCCAGCCACTGAGGGCCACAGGCCCATGGAGACAAGGCGTGGCCCTTTTCCCTGGCACAGAATAGTTGCCAGCCCAGGTTCCTGCTGTCAGTTGATTGAGTTCCCTTGAGAATATCTAGGTAGCACAGGTTTGAAGAGGGGACAGGTTGGGTCTGACACATATCCTTTTTCGTTTGGATTTTTTGGAGGCGTCTGGACACTCAGGGCCAATGATCCCTTGAGAAAATGACCGGCCTTTTTCCCTGAGAAAAAAAAGTGGCCAGCCCAGGTTCCTGCTGTCAGTTTGTAGGGTTCCCTTGGGACTGTCAGGGCAGCACAGGGTCGAGGGTGGGGCATGTTTGGTCTGGGACACATCCTTAATCGTTCCGCTTTTTTGGAGGCGCCCGGCCACTCCGGGCCACAGATCCCTGGACACAAAGACTGGCCCTTTTCCCTGGGAAAGAAAACTTGCCAGCCCAGGATGCTGCTGTCAGTTTGTAGGGTTCCCTTGGGACTGTCAGGGCAGCACAGGGTTGAAGTGGTGGCAGGTTGGGTCTGACACATATCCTTGTTCGTTTGGATTTTTTGGAGACGTCCGGCCACCCAGGGCCAATGATCCCTGGACACAAAGACTGGCCCTTTTTCCCAGAGAAAAAAAAAGTGGCCAGCCCAGGTTCCTGCTGTCAGTTTGTAGGGTTCCCTTGGGACTGTCAGGGCAGCACAGGGTTGAGGTGGGGGCAGGTTGGGTCTGACACATATCCTTGTTCATTTGGATTTTTTGGAGGCGTCCGGCCACTCAGGCCCACAGACCCCACTAGACAAAGACCTGCATTTTTCTCTGAAAAGGAAAAGTGGTCAGCCGAGATTCCTGCTGTCAGTTTGTGGGGTTCCCTTGGGAATTTCAGGGCAGCCCAGGGTTGAGGTTGGGGCATGTTTGGTCCTGCACATGTCCTGCTTTGTTTGAATTTTTTGGAGGCGTCTGGCCACTCAGGACCGCAGACCCCTGGAGACAAAGACTGGCCATTTTCCCTTGAAAAGAAAAGGGGCCAGCCCAGGATGCTGCTGTCAGTTTGTAGGGTTTCCTAGGGACTGTCAGGGCAGCAGAGGTTATATGTAGGGGCAGGTTTGGTCTGGGACACATCCTTAATCGTTCCGCTTTTTTGGAGGCGTCCGGCCACTCCGGGCCACAGATCCCTGGACACAAAGACTGGCCCTTTTCCCTGGGAAAGAAAACTTGCCAGCCCAGGATGCTGATGCTAGTTTGTAGGGTTCCCTTGGGACTGTCAGGGCAGCACAGGGTTGAGGTGGGGGCAGGTTGGGTCTGACACATATCCTTGTTCATTTGGATTTTTTGGAGGCGTCCGGCCACTCAGGCCCACAGACCCCACTGGACAAAGACCTGCTTTTTTCTCTGAAAAGGAAAAGTGGTCAGCTGAGATTCCTGCTGTCAGTTTGTGGGGTTCCCTTGGGAATTTCAGGGCAGCCCAGGGTTGAGGTTGGGGCATGTTTGGTCCTGCACATGTCCTGCTTTGTTTGAATTTTTTGGAGGCGTCTGGCCACTCAGGACCGCAGACCCCTGGAGACAAAGACTGGCCATTTTCCCTTGAAAAGAAAAGGGGCCAGCCCAGGATGCTGCTGTCAGTTTGTAGGGTTTCCAAGCACTGTCAGGGCAGCAGAGGTTATATGTAGGGGCAGGTTGGGTCTGGGACACATCCTTAATCTTTCAGATTTGTTGGAGGCATCCAGCCACTGAGGGCCACAGGCCCATGGAGACAAGGCGTGGCCCTTTTCCCTGGGACAGAATAGTTGCCAGCCCAGGTTCCTGCTGTCAGTTGATTGAGTTCCCTTGAGAATATCTAGGTAGCACAGGTTTGAAGAGGGGACAGGTTGGGTCTGACACATATCCTTTTTCGTTTGGATTTTTTGGAGGCGTCTGGACACTCAGGGCCAATGATCCCTTGAGAAAATGACCGGCCTTTTTCCCTGAGAAAAAAAAGTGGCCAGCCCAGGTTCCTGCTGTCAGTTTGTAGGGTTCCCTTGGGACTGTCAGGGCAGCACAGGGTCGAGGGTGGGGCATGTTTGGTCTGGGACACATCCTTAATCGTTCCGCTTTTTTGGAGGCGCCCGGCCACTCCGGGCCACAGATCCCTGGACACAAAGACTGGCCCTTTTCCCTGGGAAAGAAAACTTGCCAGCCCAGGATGCTGCTGTCAGTTTGTAGGGTTCCCTTGGGACTGTCAGGGCAGCACAGGGTTGAAGTGGTGGCAGGTTGGGTCTGACACATATCCTTGTTCGTTTGGATTTTTTGGAGACGTCCGGCCACCCAGGGCCAATGATCCCTGGACACAAAGACTGGCCCCTTTTTCCCAGAGAAAAAAAAAGTGGCCAGCCCAGGTTCCTGCTGTCAGTTTGTAGGGTTCCCTTGGGACTGTCAGGGCAGCACAGGGTTGAGGTGGGGGCAGGTTGGGTCTGACACATATCCTTGTTCATTTGGATTTTTTGGAGGCGTCCGGCCACTCAGGCCCACAGACCCCACTAGACAAAGACCTGCATTTTTCTCTGAAAAGGAAAAGTGGTCAGCCGAGATTCCTGCTGTCAGTTTGTGGGGTTCCCTTGGGAATTTCAGGGCAGCCCAGGGTTGAGGTTGGGGCATGTTTGGTCCTGCACATGTCCTGCTTTGTTTGAATTTTTTGGAGGCGTCTGGCCACTCAGGACCGCAGACCCCTGGAGACAAAGACTGGCCATTTTCCCTTGAAAAGAAAAGGGGCCAGCCCAGGATGCTGCTGTCAGTTTGTAGGGTTTCCTAGGGACTGTCAGGGCAGCAGAGGTTATATGTAGGGGCAGGTTTGGTCTGGGACACATCCTTAATCGTTCCGCTTTTTTGGAGGCGTCCGGCCACTCCGGGCCACAGATCCCTGGACACAAAGACTGGCCCTTTTCCCTGGGAAAGAAAACTTGCCAGCCCAGGATGCTGATGCTAGTTTGTAGGGTTCCCTTGGGACTGTCAGGGCAGCAGAGGTTTGAGGTGGGGGCAGGTTGGGTCTGGGACACATCCTTAATCTTTCAGATTTTTTGGAGGCGTTTGGCCACTCCGGGCCACAGGCCCCTGGAGACAAAGACCGGCCCTTTTCCCTCAGTAAGAAAAGTTGCCAGCCCAGGTTCCTTCTGTCAGTTTGTAGGGTTCCCTTGGGACTGTCAGGGCAGCAGAGGTTTGAGGTGGGGGCAGGTTTGGTCTGGAACGCATCCTTAACCGTTCAGATTTTTTGGAGGCATCCGGCCACTCAGGGCCAATGATCCCTTGAGACAAAGACTGGCCCTTTTTCCCTGTGAATAAAAAAGTGGCCAGCCCAGGTTCCTGCTGTCAGTTTGTAGGGTTCCCTTGGGACTGTCAGGGCAGCACAGGGTTGAGGTGGGGGCAGGTTGGGTCTGACACATATCCTTGTTCATTTGGATTTTTTGGAGGCGTCCGGCCACTCAGGGCCAATGATCCCTTGAGACAAAGACTGGCCTTTTTCCCCGAGAAAAAAAAAGTGGCAAGCCCAGGTTCCTGCTGTCAGTTTGTGGGGTTCCCTTGGGAATTTCAGGGCAGCCCAGGGTTGAGGTTGGGGCATGTTTGGTCCTGCACATGTCCTGCCTTGTTTGAATTTTTTGGAGGCGTCTGGCCACTCAGGACCGCAGACCCCTGGAGACAAAGACTGGCCATTTTCCCTTGAAAAGAAAAGGGGCCAGCCCAGGATGCTGCTGTCAGTTTGTAGGGTTTCCTAGGGACTGTCAGGGCAGCAGAGGTTATATGTAGGGGCAGGTTTGGTCTGGGACACACCCTTAATCGTTCCGCTTTTTTGGAGGCGTCCGGCCACTCCGGGCCACAGATCCCTGGACACAAAGACTGGCCCTTTTCCCTGGGAAAGAAAACTTGCCAGCCCAGGATGCTGATGTCAGTTTGTAGGGTTCCCTTGGGACTGTCAGGGCAGCAGATGTTTGAGGTGAGGGCAGGTTTGGTCTGGAACGCATCCTTAACCGTTCAG
This sequence comes from Anomalospiza imberbis, assembly GCF_031753505.1. NCBI lineage: Eukaryota > Metazoa > Chordata > Aves > Passeriformes > Viduidae > Anomalospiza > Anomalospiza imberbis. Next base: position 84,002 of record NW_027099876.1, read on the forward strand.
ATTTTTTGGAGGCGTCCGGCCACTCCGGGCCACAGATCCCTGGACACAAAGACTGGCCCTTTTTCCCCGAGAAAAAAAAAAGTGGCCAGCCCAGGTTCCTGCTGTCAGTTTGTAGGGTTCCCTTGGGACTGTCAGGGCAGCACAGGGTTGAGGTGGGGGCAGGTTGGGTCTGACACATATCCTTGTTCATTTGGATTTTTTGGAGGCGTCCGGCCACTCAGGCCCACAGACCCCACTAGACAAAGACCTGCCTTTTTCTCTGAAAAGGAAAAGTGGTCAGCCGAGATTCCTGCTGTCAGTTTGTGGGGTTCCCTTGGGAATTTCAGGGCAGCCCAGGGTTGAGGTTGGGGCATGTTTGGTCCTGCACATGTCCTGCTTTGTTTGAATTTTTTGGAGGCGTCTGGCCACTCAGGACCGCAGACCCCTGGAGACAAAGACTGGCCATTTTCCCTTGAAAAGAAAAGGGGCCAGCCCAGGATGCTGCTGTCAGTTAGTAGGGTTTCCTAGGGACTGTCAGGGCAGCAGAGGTTATATGTAGGGGCAGGTTGGGTCTGGGACACATCCTTAATCTTTCAGATTTGTTGGAGGCATCCAGCCACTGAGGGCCACAGGCCCATGGAGACAAGGCGTGGCCCTTTTCCCTGGCACAGAATAGTTGCCAGCCCAGGTTCCTGCTGTCAGTTGATTGAGTTCCCTTGAGAATATCTAGGTAGCACAGGTTTGAAGAGGGGACAGGTTGGGTCTGACACATATCCTTTTTCGTTTGGATTTTTTGGAGGCGTCTGGACACTCAGGGCCAATGATCCCTTGAGAAAATGACCGGCCTTTTTCCCTGAGAAAAAAAAGTGGCCAGCCCAGGTTCCTGCTGTCAGTTTGTAGGGTTCCCTTGGGACTGTCAGGGCAGCACAGGGTCGAGGGTGGGGCATGTTTGGTCTGGGACACATCCTTAATCGTTCCGCTTTTTTGGAGGCGCCCGGCCACTCCGGGCCACAGATCCCTGGACACAAAGACTGGCCCTTTTCCCTGGGAAAGAAAACTTGCCAGCCCAGGATGCTGCTGTCAGTTTGTAGGGTTCCCTTGGGACTGTCAGGGCAGCACAGGGTTGAAGTGGTGGCAGGTTGGGTCTGACACATATCCTTGTTCGTTTGGATTTTTTGGAGACGTCCGGCCACCCAGGGCCAATGATCCCTGGACACAAAGACTGGCCCTTTTTCCCAGAGAAAAAAAAAGTGGCCAGCCCAGGTTCCTGCTGTCAGTTTGTAGGGTTCCCTTGGGACTGTCAGGGCAGCACAGGGTTGAGGTGGGGGCAGGTTGGGTCTGACACATATCCTTGTTCATTTGGATTTTTTGGAGGCGTCCGGCCACTCAGGCCCACAGACCCCACTAGACAAAGACCTGCATTTTTCTCTGAAAAGGAAAAGTGGTCAGCCGAGATTCCTGCTGTCAGTTTGTGGGGTTCCCTTGGGAATTTCAGGGCAGCCCAGGGTTGAGGTTGGGGCATGTTTGGTCCTGCACATGTCCTGCTTTGTTTGAATTTTTTGGAGGCGTCTGGCCACTCAGGACCGCAGACCCCTGGAGACAAAGACTGGCCATTTTCCCTTGAAAAGAAAAGGGGCCAGCCCAGGATGCTGCTGTCAGTTTGTAGGGTTTCCTAGGGACTGTCAGGGCAGCAGAGGTTATATGTAGGGGCAGGTTTGGTCTGGGACACATCCTTAATCGTTCCGCTTTTTTGGAGGCGTCCGGCCACTCCGGGCCACAGATCCCTGGACACAAAGACTGGCCCTTTTCCCTGGGAAAGAAAACTTGCCAGCCCAGGATGCTGATGCTAGTTTGTAGGGTTCCCTTGGGACTGTCAGGGCAGCAGAGGTTTGAGGTGGGGGCAGGTTGGGTCTGGGACACATCCTTAATCTTTCAGATTTTTTGGAGGCGTTTGGCCACTCCGGCCACAGGCCCCTGGAGACAAAGACCGGCCCTTTTCCCTCAGTAAGAAAAGTTGCCAGCCCAGGTTCCTTCTGTCAGTTTGTAGGGTTCCCTTGGGACTGTCAGGGCAGCAGAGGTTTGAGGTGGGGGCAGGTTTGGTCTGGAACGCATCCTTAACCGTTCAGATTTTTTGGAGGCATCCGGCCACTCAGGGCCAATGATCCCTTGAGACAAAGACTGGCCCTTTTTCCCTGTGAATAAAAAAGTGGCCAGCCCAGGTTCCTGCTGTCAGTTTGTAGGGTTCCCTTGGGACTGTCAGGGCAGCACAGGGTTGAGGTGGGGGCAGGTTGGGTCTGACACATATCCTTGTTCATTTGGATTTTTTGGAGGCGTCCGGCCACTCAGGGCCAATGATCCCTTGAGACAAAGACTGGCCTTTTTCCCCGAGAAAAAAAAAGTGGCAAGCCCAGGTTCCTGCTGTCAGTTTGTGGGGTTCCCTTGGGAATTTCAGGGCAGCCCAGGGTTGAGGTTGGGGCATGTTTGGTCCTGCACATGTCCTGCTTTGTTTGAATTTTTTGGAGGCGTCTGGCCACTCAGGACCGCAGACCCCTGGAGACAAAGACTGGCCATTTTCCCTTGAAAAGAAAAGGGGCCAGCCCAGGATGCTGCTGTCAGTTTGTAGGGTTTCCTAGGGACTGTCAGGGCAGCAGAGGTTATATGTAGGGGCAGGTTTGGTCTGGGACACACCCTTAATCGTTCCGCTTTTTTGGAGGCGTCCGGCCACTCCGGGCCACAGATCCCTGGACACAAAGACTGGCCCTTTTCCCTGGGAAAGAAAACTTGCCAGCCCAGGATGCTGATGTCAGTTTGTAGGGTTCCCTTGGGACTGTCAGGGCAGCAGATTTTTGAGGTGAGGGCAGGTTTGGTCTGGAACGCATCCTTAACCGTTCAGATTTTTTGGAGGCGTCCGGCCACTCCGGGCCACAGATCCCTGGACACAAAGACTGGCCCTTTTTCCCAGAGAAAAAAATATGTGGCCAGCCCAGGTTCCTGCTGTCAGTTTGTAGGGTTCCCTTGGGACTGTCAGGGCAGCACAGGGTTGAGGTGGGGGCAGGTTGGGTCTGACACATATCCTTGTTCATTTGGATTTTTTGGAGGCGTCCGGCCACTCAGGCCCACAGACCCCACTAGACAAAGACCTGCCTTTTTCTCTGAAAAGGAAAAGTGGTCAGCCGAGATTCCTGCTGTCAGTTTGTGGGGTTCCCTTGGGAATTTCAGGGCAGCCCAGGGTTGAGGTTGGGGCATGTTTGGTCCTGCACATGTCCTGCTTTGTTTGAATTTTTTGGAGGCGTCTGGCCACTCAGGACCGCAGACCCCTGGAGACAAAGACTGGCCATTTTCCCTTGAAAAGAAAAGGGGCCAGCCCAGGATGCTGCTGTCAGTTTGTAGGGTTTCCTAGGGACTGTCAGGGCAGCAGAGGTTATATGTAGGGGCAGGTTGGGTCTGGGACACATCCTTAATCTTTCAGATTTGTTGGAGGCATCCAGCCACTGAGGGCCACAGGCCCATGGAGACAAGGCGTGGCCCTTTTCCCTGGGACAGAATAGTTGCCAGCCCAGGTTCCTGCTGTCAGTTGATTGAGTTCCCTTGAGAATATCTAGGTAGCACAGGTTTGAAGAGGGGACAGGTTGGGTCTGACACATATCCTTTTTCGTTTGGATTTTTTGGAGGCGTCTGGACACTCAGGGCCAATGATCCCTTGAGAAAATGACCGTCCTTTTTCCCTGAGAAAAAAAAGTGGCCAGCCCAGGTTCCTGCTGTCAGTTTGTAGGGTTCCCTTGGGACTGTCAGGGCAGCACAGGGTCGAGGGTGGGGCATGTTTGGTCTGACACATATCCTTGTTCGTTTGGATTTTTTGGAGACGTCCGGCCACCCAGGGCCAATGATCCCTGGACACAAAGACTGGCCCTTTTTCCCCGAGAAAAAAAAAGTGGCCAGCCCAGGTTCCTGCTGTCAGTTTGTAGGGTTCCCTTGGGACTGTCAGGGCAGCACAGGGTTGAGGTGGGGGCAGGTTGGGTCTGACACATATCCTTGTTCATTTGGATTTTTTGGAGGCGTCCGGCCACTCAGGCCCACAGACCCCACTAGACAAAGACCTGCCTTTTTCTCTGAAAAGGAAAAGTGGTCAGCCGAGATTCCTGCTGTCAGTTTGTGGGGTTCCCTTGGGAATTTCAGGGCAGCCCAGGGTTGAGGTTGGGGCATGTTTGGTCCTGCACATGTCCTGCTTTGTTTGAATTTTTTGGAGGCGTCTGGCCACTCAGGACCGCAGACCCCTGGAGAAAAAGACTGGCCATTTTCCCTGGAAAAGAAAAGGGGCCAGCCCAGGATGCTGCTGTCAGTTTGTAGGGTTTCCTAGGGACTGTCAGGGCAGCAGAGGTTATATGTAGGGGCAGGTTTGGTCTGGGACACATCCTTAATCGTTCCGCTTTTTTGGAGGCGTCCGGCCACTCCGGGCCACAGATCCCTGGACACAAAGACTGGCCCTTTTCCCTGGGAAAGAAAACTTGCCAGCCCAGGATGCTGATGTCAGTTTGTAGGGTTCCCTTGGGAGTGTCAGGGCAGCAGAGGTTTGAGGTGGGGCAGGTTGGGTCTGGGACACATCCTTAATCTTTCAGATTTTTTGGAGGCGTTTGGCCACTCCGGGCCACAGGCCCCTGGAGACAAAGACCGGACCTTTTCCCTCAGTAAGAAAAGTTGCCAGCCCAGGTTCCTTCTGTCAGTTTGTAGGGTTCCCTTGGGACTGTCAGGGCAGCAGAGGTTTGAGGTGGGGGCAGGTTTGGTCTGGAACGCATCCTTAACCGTTCAGATTTGTTGGAGGCATCCGGCCACTCAGGGCCATAAGCCCCTGGAGACAAGGCGTGGCCCTTTTCCCTGGCACAGAATAGTTTCCAGCCCAGGTTCCTGCTGTCAGTTGATAGAGTTCCCTTGGGAATATCTAGGTAGCACAGGTTTGAAGAGGGGACAGGTTGGGTCTTAAACATATCCTTGTTCGTTTCTATTTTTTGGAGGCATCCGGCCACTCAGGGCCAATGATCCCTTGAGACAAAGACTGGCCTTTTTCCCCGAGAAAAAAAAGTGGCCAGCCCAGGTTCCTGCTGTCTGTTTGTAGGGTTCCCTTGGGACTGTCAGGGCAGCACAGGGTCGAGGGTGGGGCATGTTTGGTCTGGGACACATCCTTAATCGTTCCGATTTTTTGGAGACATCCAGCCACTCCGGGCCACAGATCCCTGGACACAAAGACTGGCCCTTTTTCCAGAGAAAAAAATAAGTGGCCAGCCCAGGTTCCTGCTGTCAGTTTGTAGGGTTCCCTTGGAACTGTCAGGGCAGCACAGGGTTGAGGTGGGGACAGGTTGGGTCTGACACATATCCTTGTTTGTTTGGATTTTTTGGAGGCGTCCTGCCACTCAGGGCCAATGATCCCTTGAGACAAAGACTGGCCTTTTTCCCCGAGAAAAAAAAAGTGGCCAGCCCAGGTTCCTGCTGTCAGTTTGTAGGGTTCCCTTGGGACTGTCAGGGCAGCACAGGGTTGAGGTGGGGGCAGGTTGGGTCTGACACATATCCTTGTTCATTTGGATTTTTTGGAGGCGTCCGGCCACTCAGGCCCACAGACCCCACTAGACAAAGGACCTGCCTTTTTCTCTGAAAAGGAAAAGTGGTCAGCCGAGATTCCTGCTGTCAGTTTGTGGGGTTCCCTTGGGAATTTCAGGGCAGCCCAGGGTTGAGGTTGGGGCATGTTTGGTCCTGCACATGTCCTGCTTTGTTTGAATTTTTTGGAGGCGTCTGGCCACTCAGGACCGCAGACCCCTGGAGAAAAAGACTGGCCATTTTCCCTGGAAAAGAAAAGGGGCCAGCCCAGGATGCTGCTGTCAGTTTGTAGGGTTTCCTAGGGACTGTCAGGGCAGCAGAGGTTATATGTAGGGGCAGGTTGGGTCTGGGGCACATCCTTAATCGTTCCGCTTTTTTGGAGGCGTCCGGCCACTCCGGGCCACAGATCCCTGGACACAAAGACTGGCCCTTTTCCCTGGGAAAGAAAACTTGCCAGCCCAGGATGCTGCTGTCAGTTTGTAGGGTTCCCTTGGGACTGTCAGGGCAGCAGAGGTTTGAGGTGGGGGCAGGTTGGGTCTGGGACACATCCTTAATCTTTCAGATTTTTTGGAGGCGTTTGGCCACTCCGGGCCACAGGCCCCTGGAGACAAAGACCGGCCCTTTTCCCTCAGTAAGAAAAGTTGCCAGCCCAGGTTCCTTCTGTCAGTTTGTAGGGTTCCCTTGGGACTGTCAGGGCAGCAGAGGTTTGAGGTGGGGGCAGGTTTGGTCTGGAACGCATCCTTAACCGTTCAGATTTTTTGGAGGCATCCGGCCACTCAGGGCTAATGATCCCTTGAGACAAAGACTGGCCCTTTTTCCCCGTGAATAAAAAAGTGGCCAGCCCAGGTTCCTGCTGTCAGTTTGTAGGGTTCCCTTGGGACTGTCAGGGCAGCCCAGGGTTGAGGTGGGGGCAGGTTGGGTCTGACACATATCCTTGTTCATTTGGATTTTTTGGAGGCGTCCGGCCACTCAGGGCCAATGATCCCTTGAGACAAAGACTGGCCTTTTTCCCCGAGAAAAAAAAAGTGGCAAGCCCAGGTTCCTGCTGTCAGTTTGTGGGGTTCCCTTGGGAATTTCAGGGAAGCCCAGGGTTGAGGTTGGGGCATGTTTGGTCCTGCACATGTCCTGCTTTGTTTGAATTTTTTGGAGGCGTCTGGCCACTCAGGACCGCAGACCCCTGGAGACAAAGACTGGCCATTTTCCCTGGAAAAGAAAAGGGGCCAGCCCAGGATGCTGCTGTCAGTTTGTAGGGTTTCCTAGGGACTGTCAGGGCAGCAGAGGTTATATGTAGGGGCAGGTTTGGTCTGGGACACACCCTTAATCGTTCCGCTTTTTTGGAGGCGTCCGGCCACTCCGGGCCACAGATCCCTGGACACAAAGACTGGCCCTTTTCCCTGGGAAAGAAAACTTGCCAGCCCAGGATGCTGATGTCAGTTTGTAGGGTTCCCTTGGGACTGTCAGGGCAGCAGATGTTTGAGGTGAGGGCAGGTTTGGTCTGGAACGCATCCTTAACCGTTCAGATTTTTTGGAGGCGTCCGGCCACTCCGGGCCACAGATCCCTGGACACAAAGACTGGCCCTTTTTCCCAGAGAAAAAAAAAAGTGGCCAGCCCAGGTTCCTGCTGTCAGTTTGTAGGGTTCCCTTGGGACTGTCAGGGCAGCACAGGGTTGAGGTGGGGGCAGGTTGGGTCTGACACATATCCTTGTTCATTTGGATTTTTTGGAGGCGTCCGGCCACTCAGGCCCACAGACCCCACTAGACAAAGACCTGCCTTTTTCTCTGAAAAGGAAAAGTGGTCAGCCGAGATTCCTGCTGTCAGTTTGTGGGGTTCCCTTGGGAATTTCAGGGCAGCCCAGGGTTGAGGTTGGGGCATGTTTGGTCCTGCACATGTCCTGCTTTGTTTGAATTTTTTGGAGGCGTCTGGCCACTCAGGACCGCAGACCCCTGGAGACAAAGACTGGCCATTTTCCCTTGAAAAGAAAAGGGGCCAGCCCAGGATGCTGCTGTCAGTTTGTAGGGTTTCCTAGGGACTGTCAGGGCAGCAGAGGTTATATGTAGGGGCAGGCTGGGTCTGGGACACATCCTTAATCTTTCAGATTTGTTGGAGGCATCCAGCCACTGAGGGCCACAGGCCCATGGAGACAAGGCGTGGCCCTTTTCCCTGGGACAGAATAGTTGCCAGCCCAGGTTCCTGCTGTCAGTTGATTGAGTTCCCTTGAGAATATCTAGGTAGCACAGGTTTGAAGAGGGGACAGGTTGGGTCTGACACATATCCTTTTTCGTTTGGATTTTTTGGAGGCGTCTGGACACTCAGGGCCAATGATCCCTTGAGAAAATGACCGGCCTTTTTCCCTGAGAAAAAAAAGTGGCCAGCCCAGGTTCCTGCTGTCAGTTTGTAGGGTTCCCTTGGGACTGTCAGGGCAGCACAGGGTCGAGGGTGGGGCATGTTTGGTCTGGGACACATCCTTAATCGTTCCGCTTTTTTGGAGGCGCCCGGCCACTCCGGGCCACAGATCCCTGGACACAAAGACTGGCCCTTTTCCCTGGGAAAGAAAACTTGCCAGCCCAGGATGCTGCTGTCAGTTTGTAGGGTTCCCTTGGGACTGTCAGGGCAGCACAGGGTTGAAGTGGTGGCAGGTTGGGTCTGACACATATCCTTGTTCGTTTGGATTTTTTGGAGACGTCCGGCCACCCAGGGCCACAGATCCCTGGACACAAAGACTGGCCCTTTTTCCCCGAGAAAAAAAAAGTGGCCAGCCCAGGTTCCTGCTGTCAGTTTGTAGGGTTCCCTTGGGACTGTCAGGGCAGCACAGGGTTGAGGTGGGGGCAGGTTGGGTCTGACACATATCCTTGTTCATTTGGATTTTTTGGAGGCGTCCGGCCACTCAGGCCCACAGACCCCACTAGACAAAGACCTGCCTTTTTCTCTGAAAAGGAAAAGTGGTCAGCCGAGATTCCTGCTGTCAGTTTGTGGGGTTCCCTTGGGAATTTCAGGGCAGCCCAGGGTTGAGGTTGGGGCATGTTTGGTCCTGCACATGTCCTGCTTTGTTTGAATTTTTTGGAGGCGTCTGGCCACTCAGGACCGCAGACCCCTGGAGAAAAAGACTGGCCATTTTCCCTGGAAAAGAAAAGGGGCCAGCCCAGGATGCTGCTGTCAGTTTGTAGGGTTTCCTAGGAACTGTCAGGGCAGCAGAGGTTATATGTAGGGGCAGGTTTGGTCTGGGACACATCCTTAATCGTTCCGCTTTTTTGGAGGCGTCCGGCCACTCCGGGCCACAGATCCCTGGACACAAAGACTGGCCCTTTTCCCTGGGAAAGAAAACTTGCCAGCCCAGGATGCTGCTGTCAGTTTGTAGGGTTCCCTTGGGAGTGCCAGGGCAGCAGAGGTTTGAGGTGGGGGCAGGTTGGGTCTGGGACACATCCTTAATCTTTCAGATTTTTTGGAGGCGTTTGGCCACTCCGGGCCACAGGCCCCTGGAGACAAAGACCGGCCCTTTTCCCTCAGTAAGAAAAGTTGCCAGCCCAGGTTCCTTCTGTCAGTTTGTAGGGTTCCCTTGGGACTGTCAGGGCAGCAGAGGTTTGAGGTGGGGGCAGGTTTGGTCTGGAACGCATCCTTAACCGTTCAGATTTGTTGGAGGCATCCGGCCACTCAGGGCCATAAGCCCCTGGAGACAAGGCGTGGCCCTTTTCCCTGGCACAGAATAGTTTCCAGCCCAGGTTCCTGCTGTCAGTTGATAGAGTTCCCTTGGGAATATCTAGGTAGCACAGGTTTGAAGAGGGGACAGGTTGGGTCTTAAACATATCCTTGTTCGTTTCTATTTTTTGGAGGCATCCGGCCACTCAGGGCCAATGATCCCTTGAGACAAAGACTGGCCTTTTTCCCCGAGAAAAAAAAAGTGGCCAGCCCAGGTTCCTGCTGTCTGTTTGTAGGGTTCCCTTGGGACTGTCAGGGCAGCACAGGGTCGAGGGTGGGGCATGTTTGGTCTGGGACACATCCTTAATCGTTCCGATTTTTTGGAGACATCCAGCCACTCCGGGCCACAGATCCCTGGACACAAAGACTGGCCCTTTTTCCAGAGAAAAAAATAAGTGGCCAGCCCAGGTTCCTGCTGTCAGTTTGTAGGGTTCCCTTGGAACTGTCAGGGCAGCACAGGGTTGAGGTGGGGACAGGTTGGGTCTGACACATATCCTTGTTTGTTTGGATTTTTTGGAGGCGTCCTGCCACTCAGGGCCAATGATCCCTTGAGACAAAGACTGGCCTTTTTCCCCGAGAAAAAAAAAGTGGCCAGCCCAGGTTCCTGCTGTCAGTTTGTAGGGTTCCCTTGGGACTGTCAGGGCAGCACAGGGTTGAGGTGGGGGCAGGTTGGGTCTGACACATATCCTTGTTCATTTGGATTTTTTGGAGGCGTCCGGCCACTCAGGCCCACAGACCCCACTAGACAAAGACCTGCCTTTTTCTCTGAAAAGGAAAAGTGGTCAGCCGAGATTCCTGCTGTCAGTTTGTGGGGTTCCCTTGGGAATTTCAGGGCAGCCCAGGGTTGAGGTTGGGGCATGTTTGGTCCTGCACATGTCCTGCTTTGTTTGAATTTTTTGGAGGCGTCTGGCCACTCAGGACCGCAGACCCCTGGAGAAAAAGACTGGCCATTTTCCCTGGAAAAGAAAAGGGGCCAGCCCAGGATGCTGCTGTCAGTTTGTAGGGTTTCCTAGGGACTGTCAGGGCAGCAGAGGTTATATGTAGGGGCAGGTTGGGTCTGGGACACATCCTTAATCGTTCCGCTTTTTTGGAGGCGTCCGGCCACTCCGGGCCACAGATCCCTGGACACAAAGACTGGCCCTTTTCCCTGGGAAAGAAAACTTGCCAGCCCAGGATGCTGCTGTCAGTTTGTAGGGTTCCCTTGGGACTGTCAGGGCAGCAGAGGTTTGAGGTGGGGGCAGGTTGGGTCTGGGACACATCCTTAATCTTTCAGATTTTTTGGAGGCGTTTGGCCACTCCGGGCCACAGGCCCCTGGAGACAAAGACCGGCCCTTTTCCCTCAGTAAGAAAAGTTGCCAGCCCAGGTTCCTTCTGTCAGTTTGTAGGGTTCCCTTGGGACTGTCAGGGCAGCAGAGGTTTGAGGTGGGGGCAGGTTTGGTCTGGAACGCATCCTTAACCGTTCAGATTTTTTGGAGGCATCCGGCCACTCAGGGCTAATGATCCCTTGAGACAAAGACTGGCCCTTTTTCCCCGTGAATAAAAAAGTGGCCAGCCCAGGTTCCTGCTGTCAGTTTGTAGGGTTCCCTTGGGACTGTCAGGGCAGCCCAGGGTTGAGGTGGGGGCAGGTTGGGTCTGACACATATCCTTGTTCATTTGGATTTTTTGGAGGCGTCCGGCCACTCAGGGCCAATGATCCCTTGAGACAAAGACTGGCCTTTTTCCCCGAGAAAAAAAAAGTGGCAAGCCCAGGTTCCTGCTGTCAGTTTGTGGGGTTCCCTTGGGAATTTCAGGGAAGCCCAGGGTTGAGGTTGGGGCATGTTTGGTCCTGCACATGTCCTGCTTTGTTTGAATTTTTTGGAGGCGTCTGGCCACTCAGGACCGCAGACCCCTGGAGACAAAGACTGGCCATTTTCCCTGGAAAAGAAAAGGGGCCAGCCCAGGATGCTGCTGTCAGTTTGTAGGGTTTCCTAGGGACTGTCAGGGCAGCAGAGGTTATATGTAGGGGCAGGTTTGGTCTGGGACACACCCTTAATCGTTCCGCTTTTTTGGAGGCGTCCGGCCACTCCGGGCCACAGATCCCTGGACACAAAGACTGGCCCTTTTCCCTGGGAAAGAAAACTTGCCAGCCCAGGATGCTGATGTCAGTTTGTAGGGTTCCCTTGGGACTGTCAGGGCAGCAGATGTTTGAGGTGAGGGCAGGTTTGGTCTGGAACGCATCCTTAACCGTTCAGATTTTTTGGAGGCGTCCGGCCACTCCGGGCCACAGATCCCTGGACACAAAGACTGGCCCTTTTTCCCAGAGAAAAAAAAAAGTGGCCAGCCCAGGTTCCTGCTGTCAGTTTGTAGGGTTCCCTTGGGACTGTCAGGGCAGCACAGGGTTGAGGTGGGGGCAGGTTGGGTCTGACACATATCCTTGTTCATTTGGATTTTTTGGAGGCGTCCGGCCACTCAGGCCCACAGACCCCACTAGACAAAGACCTGCCTTTTTCTCTGAAAAGGAAAAGTGGTCAGCCGAGATTCCTGCTGTCAGTTTGTGGGGTTCCCTTGGGAATTTCAGGGCAGCCCAGGGTTGAGGTTGGGGCATGTTTGGTCCTGCACATGTCCTGCTTTGTTTGAATTTTTTGGAGGCGTCTGGCCACTCAGGACCGCAGACCCCTGGAGACAAAGACTGGCCATTTTCCCTTGAAAAGAAAAGGGGCCAGCCCAGGATGCTGCTGTCAGTTTGTAGGGTTTCCTAGGGACTGTCAGGGCAGCAGAGGTTATATGTAGGGGCAGGCTGGGTCTGGGACACATCCTTAATCTTTCAGATTTGTTGGAGGCATCCAGCCACTGAGGGCCACAGGCCCATGGAGACAAGGCGTGGCCCTTTTCCCTGGGACAGAATAGTTGCCAGCCCAGGTTCCTGCTGTCAGTTGATTGAGTTCCCTTGAGAATATCTAGGTAGCACAGGTTTGAAGAGGGGACAGGTTGGGTCTGACACATATCCTTTTTCGTTTGGATTTTTTGGAGGCGTCTGGACACTCAGGGCCAATGATCCCTTGAGAAAATGACCGGCCTTTTTCCCTGAGAAAAAAAAGTGGCCAGCCCAGGTTCCTGCTGTCAGTTTGTAGGGTTCCCTTGGGACTGTCAGGGCAGCACAGGGTCGAGGGTGGGGCATGTTTGGTCTGGGACACATCCTTAATCGTTCCGCTTTTTTGGAGGCGCCCGGCCACTCCGGGCCACAGATCCCTGGACACAAAGACTGGCCCTTTTCCCTGGGAAAGAAAACTTGCCAGCCCAGGATGCTGCTGTCAGTTTGTAGGGTTCCCTTGGGACTGTCAGGGCAGCACAGGGTTGAAGTGGTGGCAGGTTGGGTCTGACACATATCCTTGTTCGTTTGGATTTTTTGGAGACGTCCGGCCACCCAGGGCCACAGATCCCTGGACACAAAGACTGGCCCTTTTTCCCCGAGAAAAAAAAAGTGGCCAGCCCAGGTTCCTGCTGTCAGTTTGTAGGGTTCCCTTGGGACTGTCAGGGCAGCACAGGGTTGAGGTGGGGGCAGGTTGGGTCTGACACATATCCTTGTTCATTTGGATTTTTTGGAGGCGTCCAGCCACTCAGGCCCACAGACCCCACTAGACAAAGACCTGCCTTTTTCTCTGAAAAGGAAAAGTGGTCAGCCGAGATTCCTGCTGTCAGTTTGTGGGGTTCCCTTGGGAATTTCAGGGCAGCCCAGGGTTGAGGTTGGGGCATGTTTGGTCCTGCACATGTCCTGCTTTGTTTGAATTTTTTGGAGGCGTCTGGCCACTCAGGACCGCAGACCCCTGGAGAAAAAGACTGGCCATTTTCCCTGGAAAAGAAAAGGGGCCAGCCCAGGATGCTGCTGTCAGTTTGTAGGGTTTCCTAGGAACTGTCAGGGCAGCAGAGGTTATATGTAGGGGCAGGTTTGGTCTGGGACACATCCTTAATCGTTCCGCTTTTTTGGAGGCGTCCGGCCACTCCGGGCCACAGATCCCTGGACACAAAGACTGGCCCTTTTCCCTGGGAAAGAAAACTTGCCAGCCCAGGATGCTGCTGTCAGTTTGTAGGGTTCCCTTGGGAGTGCCAGGGCAGCAGAGGTTTGAGGTGGGGGCAGGTTGGGTCTGGGACACATCCTTAATCTTTCAGATTTTTTGGAGGCGTTTGGCCACTCCGGGCCACAGGCCCCTGGAGACAAAGACCGGCCCTTTTCCCTCAGTAAGAAAAGTTGCCAGCCCAGGTTCCTTCTGTCAGTTTGTAGGGTTCCCTTGGGACTGTCAGGGCAGCAGAGGTTTGAGGTGGGGGCAGGTTTGGTCTGGAACGCATCCTTAACCGTTCAGATTTTTTGGAGGCATCCGGCCACTCAGGGCCAATGATCCCTTGAGACAAAGACTGGCCCTTTTTCCCCGTGAATAAAAAAGTGGCCAGCCCAGGTTCCTGCTGTCAGTTTGTAGGGTTCCCTTGGGACTGTCAGGGCAGCACAGGGTTGAGGTGGGGGCAGGTTGGGTCTGACACATATCCTTGTTCATTTGGATTTTTTGGAGGCGTCCGGCCACTCAGGGCCAATGATCCCTTGAGACAAAGACTGGCCTTTTTCCCCGAGAAAAAAAAAGTGGCAAGCCCAGGTTCCTGCTGTCAGTTTGTGGGGTTCCCTTGGGAATTTCAGGGCAGCCCAGGGTTGAGGTTGGGGCATGTTTGGTCCTGCACATGTCCTGCTTTGTTTGAATTTTTTGGAGGCGTCTGGCCACTCAGGACCGCAGACCCCTGGAGAAAAAGACTGGCCATTTTCCCTTGAAAAGAAAAGGGGCCAGCCCAGGATGCTGCTGTCAGTTTGTAGGGTTTCCTAGGGACTGTCAGGGCAGCAGAGGTTATATGTAGGGGCAGGTTTGGTCTGGGACACACCCTTAATCGTTCCGCTTTTTTGGAGGCGTCCGGCCACTCCGGGCCACAGATCCCTGGACACAAAGACTGGCCCTTTTCCCTGGGAAAGAAAACTTGCCAGCCCAGGATGCTGATGTCAGTTTGTAGGGTTCCCTTGGGACTGTCAGGGCAGCAGATGTTTGAGGTGAGGGCAGGTTTGGTCTGGAACGCATCCTTAACCGTTCAGATTTTTTGGAGGCGTCCGGCCACTCCGGGCCACAGATCCCTGGACACAAAGACTGGCCCTTTTTCCCTGAGAAAAAAAAGTGGCCAGCCCAGGTTCCTGCTGTCAGTTTGTAGGGTTCCCTTGGGACTGTCAGGGCAGCACAGGGTTGAGGTGGGGGCAGGTTGGGTCTGACACATATCCTTGTTCATTTGGATTTTTTGGAGGCGTCCGGCCACTCAGGCCCACAGACCCCACTAGACAAAGACCTGCCTTTTTCTCTGAAAAGGAAAAGTGGTCAGCCGAGATTCCTGCTGTCAGTTTGTGGGGTTCCCTTGGGAATTTCAGGGCAGCCCAGGGTTGAGGTTGGGGCATGTTTGGTCCTGCACATGTCCTGCTTTGTTTGAATTTTTTGGAGGCGTCTGGCCACTCAGGACCGCAGACCCCTGGAGACAAAGACTGGCCATTTTCCCTTGAAAAGAAAAGGGGCCAGCCCAGGATGCTGCTGTCAGTTTGTAGGGTTTCCTAGGGACTGTCAGGGCAGCAGAGGTTATATGTAGGGGCAGGTTGGGTCTGGGACACATCCTTAATCTTTCAGATTTGTTGGAGGCATCCAGCCACTGAGGGCCACAGGCCCATGGAGACAAGGCGTGGCCCTTTTCCCTGGCACAGAATAGTTGCCAGCCCAGGTTCCTGCTGTCAGTTGATTGAGTTCCCTTGAGAATATCTAGGTAGCACAGGTTTGAAGAGGGGACAGGTTGGGTCTGACACATATCCTTTTTCGTTTGGATTTTTTGGAGGCGTCTGGACACTCAGGGCCAATGATCCCTTGAGAAAATGACCGGCCTTTTTCCCTGAGAAAAAAAAGTGGCCAGCCCAGGTTCCTGCTGTCAGTTTGTAGGGTTCCCTTGGGACTGTCAGGGCAGCACAGGGTCGAGGGTGGGGCATGTTTGGTCTGGGACACATCCTTAATCGTTCCGCTTTTTTGGAGGCGCCCGGCCACTCCGGGCCACAGATCCCTGGACACAAAGACTGGCCCTTTTCCCTGGGAAAGAAAACTTGCCAGCCCAGGATGCTGCTGTCAGTTTGTAGGGTTCCCTTGGGACTGTCAGGGCAGCACAGGGTTGAAGTGGTGGCAGGTTGGGTCTGACACATATCCTTGTTCGTTTGGATTTTTTGGAGACGTCCGGCCACCCAGGGCCAATGATCCCTGGACACAAAGACTGGCCCTTTTTCCCCGAGAAAAAAAAAGTGGCCAGCCCAGGTTCCTGCTGTCAGTTTGTAGGGTTCCCTTGGGACTGTCAGGGCAGCACAGGGTTGAGGTGGGGGCAGGTTGGGTCTGACACATATCCTTGTTCATTTGGATTTTTTGGAGGCGTCCGGCCACTCAGGCCCACAGACCCCACTAGACAAAGACCTGCATTTTTCTCTGAAAAGGAAAAGTGGTCAGCCGAGATTCCTGCTGTCAGTTTGTGGGGTTCCCTTGGGAATTTCAGGGCAGCCCAGGGTTGAGGTTGGGGCATGTTTGGTCCTGCACATGTCCTGCTTTGTTTGAATTTTTTGGAGGCGTCTGGCCACTCAGGACCGCAGACCCCTGGAGAAAAAGACTGGCCATTTTCCCTGGAAAAGAAAAGGGGCCAGCCCAGGATGCTGCTGTCAGTTTGTAGGGTTTCCTAGGGACTGTCAGGGCAGCAGAGGTTATATGTAGGGGCAGGTTTTGTCTGGGACACATCCTTAATCGTTCCGCTTTTTTGGAGGCGTCCGGCCACTCCGGGCCACAGATCCCTGGACACAAAGACTGGCCCTTTTCCCTGGGAAAGAAAACTTGCCAGCCCAGGATGCTGCTGTCAGTTTGTAGGGTTCCCTTGGGACTGTCAGGGCAGCAGAGGTTTGAGGTGGGGGCAGGTAGGGTCTGGGACACATCCTTAATCTTTCAGATTTTTTGGAGGCGTTTGGCCACTCCGGGCCACAGGCCCCTGGAGACAAAGACCGGCCCTTTTCCCTCAGTAAGAAAAGTTGCCAGCCCAGGTTCCTGCTGTCAGTTTGTAGGGTTCCCTTGGGACTGTCAGGGCAGCAGAGGTTTGAGGTGGGGGCAGGTTTGGTCTGGAACGCATCCTTAACCGTTCAGATTTTTTGGAGGCATCCGGCCACTCAGGGCCAATGATCCCTTGAGACAAAGACTGGCCCTTTTGCCCCGTGAATAAAAAAGTGGCCAGCCCAGGTTCCTGCTGTCAGTTTGTAGGGTTCCCTTGGGACTGTCAGGGCAGCACAGGGTTGAGGTGGGGGCAGGTTGGGTCTGACACATATCCTTGTTCATTTGGATTTTTTGGAGGCGTCCGGCCACTCAGGGCCAATGATCCCTTGAGACAAAGACTGGCCTTTTTCCCCGAGAAAAAAAAAGTGGCAAGCCCAGGTTCCTGCTGTCAGTTTGTGGGGTTCCCTTGGGAATTTCAGGGCAGCCCAGGGTTGAGGTTGGGGCATGTTTGGTCCTGCACATGTCCTGCTTTGTTTGAATTTTTTGGAGGCGTCTGGCCACTCAGGACCGCAGACCCCTGGAGACAAAGACTGGCCATTTTCCCTTGAAAAGAAAAGGGGCCAGCCCAGGATGCTGCTGTCAGTTTGTAGGGTTTCCTAGGGACTGTCAGGGCAGCAGAGGTTATATGTAGGGGCAGGTTGGGTCTGGGACACATCCTTAATCTTTCAGATTTGTTGGAGGCATCCAGCCACTGAGGGCCACAGGCCCATGGAGACAAGGCGTGGCCCTTTTCCCTGGCACAGAATAGTTGCCAGCCCAGGTTCCTGCTGTCAGTTGATTGAGTTCCCTTGAGAATATCTAGGTAGCACAGGTTTGAAGAGGGGACAGGTTGGGTCTGACACATATCCTTTTTCGTTTGGATTTTTTGGAGGCGTCTGGACACTCAGGGCCAATGATCCCTTGAGAAAATGACCGGCCTTTTTCCCTGAGAAAAAAAAGTGGCCAGCCCAGGTTCCTGCTGTCAGTTTGTAGGGTTCCCTTGGGACTGTCAGGGCAGCACAGGGTCGAGGGTGGGGCATGTTTGGTCTGGGACACATCCTTAATCGTTCCGCTTTTTTGGAGGCGCCCGGCCACTCCGGGCCACAGATCCCTGGACACAAAGACTGGCCCTTTTCCCTGGGAAAGAAAACTTGCCAGCCCAGGATGCTGCTGTCAGTTTGTAGGGTTCCCTTGGGACTGTCAGGGCAGCACAGGGTTGAAGTGGTGGCAGGTTGGGTCTGACACATATCCTTGTTCGTTTGGATTTTTTGGAGACGTCCGGCCACCCAGGGCCAATGATCCCTGGACACAAAGACTGGCCCTTTTTCCCCGAGAAAAAAAAGTGGCCAGCCCAGGTTCCTGCTGTCACTTTGTAGGGTTCCCTTGGGACTGTCAGGGCAGCACAGGGTTGAGGTGGGGGCAGGTTGGGTCTGACACATATCCTTGTTCATTTGGATTTTTTGGAAGCGTCCGGCCACTCAGGCCCACAGACCCCACTAGACAAAGACCTGCCTTTTTGTCTGAAAAGGAAAAGTGGTCAGCTGAGATTCCTGATGACAGTTTGTGGGGTTCCCTTGGGAATTTCAGGGCAGCCCAGGGTTGAGGTTGGGGCATGTTTGGTCCTGCACATGTCCTGCTTTGTTTGAATTTTTTGGAGGCGTCTGGCCACTCAGGACCGCAGACCCCTGGAGACAAAGACTGGCCATTTTCCCTTGAAAAGAAAAGGGGCCAGCCCAGGATGCTGCTGATGTCAGTTTGTAGGGTTTCCTAGGGACTGTCAGGGCAGCAGAGGTTATATGTAGGGGCAGGTTGGGCCTGGGGCACATCCTTAATCTTTCAGATTTTTTGGAGGCGTCTGGCCTCTCCGGGCCACAGGCCCCTGGAAACAATATCCGGCCCTTTTCCCTGGGAAAGAAAACTTGCCAGCCCAGGATGCTGACGTCAGTTTGTAGGGTTCCCTTGGGACTGCCAGGGCAGCAGAGGTTTGAGGTGGGGGGTGGTTGGGTCTGGAACACATCCTTAACCGATTCAGATTTGTTGGAGGCATCTGGCCACTCCGGGCCACAGGCCCCTGGAGACAAAGACCGGCCCTTTTCCCTCAGTAAGAAAACTTGCCAGCCCAGGTTCCTGCTGTCAGTTTGTAGGGTTCCCTTGGGACTGTCAGGGCAGCAGAGGTTTGAGGTGGGGGCAGGTTTGGTCTGGAACGCATCCTTAACCGTTCAGATTTTTTGGAGGCATCCGGCCACTCAGGGCCAATGATCCCTTGAGACAAAGACTGGCCTTTTTCCCCGTGAAAAAAAAAGTGGCCAGCCCAGGTTCCTGCTGTCAGTTTGTAGGGTTCCCTTGGGACTGTCAGGGCAGCAGAGGGTCGATGGTGGGGCATGTTTGGTCTGGGACACATCCTTAATCGTTCCGATTTTTTGGAGGCGTCCAGCCACTCCGGGCCACAGATCCCTGGACACAAAGACTGGCCCTTTTTCCCAGAGAAAAAAATATGTGGCCAGCCCAGGTTCCTGCTGTCAGTTTGTAGGGTTCCCTTGGGACTGTCAGGGCAGCACAGGGTTGAGGTGGGGACAGGTTGGGTCTGACACATATCCTTGTTCATTTGGATTTTTTGGAGGCGTCCGGCCACTCAGGCCCACAGACCCCACTAGACAAAGACCTGCTTTTTTCTCTGAAAAGGAAAAGTGGTCAGCTGAGATTCCTGATGACAGTTTGTGGGGTTCCCTTGGGAATTTCAGGGCAGCCCAGGGTTGAGGTTGGGGCATGTTTGGTCCTGCACATGTCCTGCTTTGTTTGAATTTTTTGGAGGCGTCTGGACACTCAGGACCGCAGACCCCTGGAGACAAAGACTGGCCATTTTCCCTTGAAAAGAAAAGGGGCCAGCCCTGGATGCTGCTGTCAGTTTGTAGGGTTTCCTAGGGACTGTCAGGGCAGCAGAGGTTATATGTAGGGGCAGGTTGGGCCTGGGACACATCCTTAATCTTTCAGATTTGTTGGAGGCATCCAGCCACTGAGGGCCACAGGCCCATGGAGACAAGGCGTGGCCCTTTTCCCTGGCACAGAATAGTTGCCAGCCCAGGTTCCTGCTGTCAGTTGATTGAGTTCCCTTGAGAATATCTGGGTAGCACAGGTTTGAAGAGGGGACAGGTTGGGTCTGACACATATCCTTTTTCGTTTGGATTTTTTGGAGGCGTCTGGACACTCAGGGCCAATGATCCCTTGAGAAAATGACCGGCCTTTTTCCCTGAGAAAAAAAAGTGGCCAGCCCAGGTTCCTGCTGTCAGTTTGTAGGGTTCCCTTGGGACTGTCAGGGCAGCACAGGGTCGAGGGTGGGGCATGTTTGGTCTGGGACACATCCTTAATCGTTCCGCTTTTTTGGAGGCGTCCGGCCACTCCGGGCCACAGATCCCTGGACACAAAGACTGGCCCTTTTCCCTGGGAAAGAAAACTTGCCAGCCCAGGATGCTGATGTCAGTTTGTAGGGTTCCCTTGGGACTGTCAGGGCAGCAGAGATTTGAAGTGGTGGCAGGTTGGGTCTGACACATATCCTTGTTCGTTTGGATTTTTTTGAGGCATCCTGCCACTCAGGGCCAATGATCCCTTGAGACAAAGACTGGCCTTTTTCCCCGAGAAAAAAAAAGTGGCCAGCCCAGGTTCCTGCTGTCAGTTTGTAGGGTTCCCTTGGGACTATCAGGGCAGCACAAAGTTGAGGTGGGGGCAGGTTGGGTCTGACACATATCCTTGTTCGTTTGGATTTTTTGGAAGCGTCCTGCCACTCAGGGCCAATGATCCCTGGACACAAAGACTGGCCCTATTCCCTGGGAAAGAAAACTTGCCAGCCCAGGATGCTGATGTCAGTTTGTAGGGTTCCCTTGGGACTGTCAGGGCAGCAGAGGTTTGAGGTGGGGGCAGGTTGGGTCTGGGACACATCCTTAATCTTTCAGATTTTTTGGAGGCGTTTGGCCACTCCGGGCCACAGGCCCCTGGAGACAAAGACCGGCCCTTTTCCCTCAGTAAGAAAAGTTGCCAGCCCAGGTTCCTTCTGTCAGTTTGTAGGGTTCCCTTGGGACTGTCAGGGCAGCAGAGGTTTGAGGTGGGGGCAGGTTTGGTCTGGAACGCATCCTTAACCGTCCAGATTTGTTGGTGGCATCCGGCAACTCAGGGCCATAAGCCCCTGGAGACAAGGCGTGGCCCTTTTCCCTGGCACAGAATAGTTTCCAGCCCAGGTTCCTGCTGTCAGTTGATAGAGTTCCCTTGGGAATATCTAGGTAGCACAGGTTTGAAGAGGGGACAGGTTGGGTCTTACACATATCCTTGTTCGTTTCTATTTTTTGGAGGCATCCGGCCACTCAGGGCCAATGATCCCTTGAAACAAAGACTGGCCTTTTTCCCCGAGAAAAAAAAAGTGGCCAGCCCAGGTTCCTGCTGTCTGTTTGTAGGGTTCCCTTGGGACTGTCAGGGCAGCACAGGGTCGAGGGTGGGGCATGTTTGGTCTGGGACACATCCTTAATCGTTCCGATTTTTTGGAGGCGTCCGGCCACTCAGGGCCAATGATCCCTGGACACAAAGACTGGCCCTTTTTCCCCGAGAAAAAAAAAGTGGCCAGCCCAGGTTCCTGCTGTCAGTTTGTAGGGTTCCCTTGGGACTGTCAGGGCAGCACAGGGTTGAGGTGGGGGCAGGTTGGGTCTGACACATATCCTTGTTCATTTGGATTTTTTGGAGGCGTCCGGCCACTCAGGCCCACAGACCCCACTAGACAAAGACCTGCCTTTTTCTCTGAAAAGGAAAAGTGGTCAGCCGAGATTCCTGCTGTCAGTTTGTGGGGTTCCCTTGGGAATTTCAGGGCAGCCCAGGGTTGAGGTTGGGGCATGTTTGGTCCTGCACATGTCCTGCTTTGTTTGAATTTTTTGGAGGCGTCTGGCCACTCAGGACCGCAGACCCCTGGAGAAAAAGACTGGCCATTTTCCCTGGAAAAGAAAAGGGGCCAGCCCAGGATGCTGCTGTCAGTTTGTAGGGTTTCCTAGGGACTGTCAGGGCAGCAGAGGTTATATGTAGGGGCAGGTTTGGTCTGGGACACATCCTTAATCGTTCCGCTTTTTTGGAGGCGTCCGGCCACTCCGGGCCACAGATCCCTGGACACAAAGACTGGCCCTTTTCCCTGGGAAAGAAAACTTGCCAGCCCAGGATGCTGATGTCAGTTTGTAGGGTTCCCTTGGGACTGTCAGGGCAGCAGAGGTTTGAGGTGGGGGCAGGTAGGGTCTGGGACACATCCTTAATCTTTCAGATTTTTTGGAGGCGTTTGGCCACTCCGGGCCACAGGCCCCTGGAGACAAAGACCGGCCCTTTTCCCTCAGTAAGAAAAGTTGCCAGCCCAGGTTCCTTCTGTCAGTTTGTAGGGTTCCCTTGGGACTGTCAGGGCAGCAGAGGTTTGAGGTGGGGGCAGGTTTGGTCTGGAACGCATCCTTAACCGTTCAGATTTTTTGGAGGCATCCGGCCACTCAGGGCCAATGATCCCTTGAGACAAAGACTGGCCCTTTTTCCCCGTGAATAAAAAAGTGGCCAGCCCAGGTTCCTGCTGTCAGTTTGTAGGGTTCCCTTGGGACTGTCAGGGCAGCACAGGGTTGAGGTGGGGGCAGGTTGGGTCTGACACATATCCTTGTTCATTTGGATTTTTTGGAGGCGTCCGGCCACTCAGGGCCAATGATCCCTTGAGACAAAGACTGGCCTTTTTCCCCGAGAAAAAAAAAGTGGCAAGCCCAGGTTCCTGCTGTCAGTTTGTAGGGTTCCCTTGGGAATTTCAGGGCAGCCCAGGGTTGAGGTTGGGGCATGTTTGGTCCTGCACATGTCCTGCTTTGTTTGAATTTTTTGGAGGCGTCTGGCCACTCAGGACCGCAGACCCCTGGAGAAAAAGACTGGCCATTTTCCCTTGAAAAGAAAAGGGGCCAGCCCAGGATGCTGCTGTCAGTTTGTAGGGTTTCCTAGGGACTGTCAGGGCAGCAGAGGTTATATGTAGGGGCAGGTTTGGTCTGGGACACACCCTTAATCGTTCCGCTTTTTTGGAGGCGTCCGGCCACTCCGGGCCACAGATCCCTGGACACAAAGACTGGCCCTTTTCCCTGGGAAAGAAAACTTGCCAGCCCAGGATGCTGATATCAGTTTGTAGGGTTCCCTTGGGACTGTCAGGGCAGCAGATGTTTGAGGTGAGGGCAGGTTTGGTCTGGAACGCATTTTTAACCGTTCAGATTTTTTGGAGGCGTCCGGCCACTCCGGGCCACAGATCCCTGGACACAAAGACTGGCCCTTTTTCCCAGAGAAAAAAAAAAGTTGCCAGCCCAGGTTCCTGCTGTCAGTTTGTAGGGTTCCCTTGGGACTGTCAGGGCAGCACAGGGTTGAGGTGGGGGCAGGTTGGGTCTGACACATATCCTTGTTCATTTGGATTTTTTTGGAGGCGTCCGGCCACTCAGGCCCACAGACCCCACTAGACAAAGACCTGCATTTTTCTCTGAAAAGGAAAAGTGGTCAGCCGAGATTCCTGCTGTCAGTTTGTGGGGTTCCCTTGGGAATTTCAGGGCAGCCCAGGGTTGAGGTTGGGGCATGTTTGGTCCTGCACATGTCCTGCTTTGTTTGAATTTTTTGGAGGCGTCTGGCCACTCAGGACCGCAGACCCCTGGAGACAAAGACTGGCCATTTTCCCTTGAAAAGAAAAGGGGCCAGCCCAGGATGCTGCTGTCAGTTTGTAGGGTTTCCTAGGGACTGTCAGGGCAGCAGAGGTTATATGTAGGGGCAGGTTGGGCCTGGGACACATCCTTAATCTTTCAGATTTGTTGGAGGCATCCAGCCACTGAGGGCCACAGGCCCATGGAGACAAGGCGTGGCCCTTTTCCCTGGCACAGAATAGTTGCCAGCCCAGGTTCCTGCTGTCAGTTGATTGAGTTCCCTTGAGAATATCTAGGTAGCACAGGTTTGAAGAGGGGACAGGTTGGGTCTGACACATATCCTTTTTCGTTTGGATTTTTTGGAGGCGTCTGGACACTCAGGGCCAATGATCCCTTGAGAAAATGACCGGCCTTTTTCCCTGAGAAAAAAAAGTGGCCAGCCCAGGTTCCTGCTGTCAGTTTGTAGGGTTCCCTTGGGACTGTCAGGGCAGCACAGGGTCGAGGGTGGGGCATGTTTGGTCTGGGACACATCCTTAATCGTTCCGCTTTTTTGGAGGCGTCCGGCCACTCCGGGCCACAGATCCCTGGACACAAAGACTGGCCCTTTTCCCTGGGAAAGAAAACTTGCCAGCCCAGGATGCTGATGTCAGTTTGTAGGGTTCCCTTGGGACTGTCAGGCAGCACAGGGTTGAAGTGGTGGCAGGTTGGGTCTGACACATATCCTTGTTCGTTTGGATTTTTTGGAGGCGTCCTGCCACTCAGGGCCAATGATTCCCTTGAGACAAAGACTGGCCTTTTTCCCCGAGAAAAAAAAAGTGGCAGCCCAGGTTCCTGCTGTCAGTTTGTAGGGTTCCCTTGGGACTGTCAGGGCAGCACAGGGTTGAGGTGGGGGCAGGTTGGGTCTGACACATATCCTTGTTCATTTGGATTTTTTGGAAGCGTCCGGCCACTCAGGCCCACAGACCCCACTAGACAAAGACCTGCCTTTTTGTCTGAAAAGGAAAAGTGGTCAGCTGAGATTCCTGATGACAGTTTGTGGGGTTCCCCTTGGGAATTTCAGGGCAGCCCAGGGTTGAGGTTGGGGCATGTTTGGTCCTGCACATGTCCTGCTTTGTTTGAATTTTTTTGGAGGCGTCTGGCCACTCAGGACCGCAGGACCCCTGGAGACAAAGACTGGCCATTTTCCCTTGAAAAGAAAAGGGGCCAGCCCAGGATGCTGCTGTCAGTTTGTAGGGTTCCCTTGGGACTGCCAGGGCAGCAGAGGTTTGAGGTGGGGGGTGGTTGGGTCTGGAACACATCCTTAACCGATTCAGATTTGTTGGAGGCATCTGGCCACTCAGGGCCACAGGCCCCTGGAGACAAAGACCGGCCCTTTTCCCTCAGTAAGAAAACTTGCCAGCCCAGGTTCCTGCTGTCAGTTTGTAGGGTTCCCTTGGGACTGTCAGGGCAGCAGAGGTTTGAGGTGGGGGCAGGTTTGGTCTGGAACGCATCCTTAACCGTTCAGATTTTTTGGAGGCATCCGGCCACTCAGGGCCAATGATCCCTTGAGACAAAGACCGGCACTTTTCCCTCAGTAAGAAAACTTGCCAGCCCAGGATGCTGATGTCAGTTTGTAGGGTTCCCTTGGGACTGTCAGGGCAGCAGAGATTTGAAGTGGTGGCAGGTTGGGTCTGACACATATCCTTGTTCGTTCCGATTTTTTGGAGGCGTCCAGCCACTCCGGGCCACAGATCCCTGGACACAAAGACTGGCCCTTTTTCCCAGAGAAAAAAATATGTGGCCAGCCCAGGTTCCTGCTGTCAGTTTGTAGGGTTCCCTTGGGACTGTCAGGGCAGCACAGGGTTGAGGTGGGGACAGGTTGGGTCTGACACATATCCTTGTTCGTTTGGATTTTTTGGAGGCGTCCTGCCACTCAGGGCCAATGATCCCTGGACACAAAGACTGGCCCTATTCCCTGGGAAAGAAAACTTGCCAGCCCAGGATGCTGATGTCAGTTTGTAGGGTTCCCTTGGGACTGTCAGGGCAGCAGAGGTTTGAGGTGGGGGCAGGTTGGGTCTGGGACACATCCTTAATCTTTCAGATTTTTTGGAGGCGTTTGGCCACTCCGGGCCACAGGCCCCTGGAGACAAAGACCGGCCCTTTTCCCTCAGTAAGAAAAGTTGCCAGCCCAGGTTCCTTCTGTCAGTTTGTAGGGTTCCCTTGGGACTGTCAGGGCAGCAGAGGTTTGAGGTGGGGGCAGGTTTGGTCTGGAACGCATCCTTAACCGTCCAGATTTGTTGGAGGCATCCGGCCACTCAGGGCCATAAGCCCCTGGAGACAAGGCGTGGCCCTTTTCCCTGGCACAGAATAGTTTCCAGCCCAGGTTCCTGCTGTCAGTTGATAGAGTTCCCTTGGGAATATCTAGGTAGCACAGGTTTGAAGAGGGGACAGGTTGGGTCTTACACATATCCTTGTTCGTTTCTATTTTTTGGAGGCATCCGGCCACTCAGGGCCAATGATCCCTTGAAACAAAGACTGGCCTTTTTCCCCGAGAAAAAAAAAGTGGCCAGCCCAGGTTCCTGCTGTCTGTTTGTAGGGTTCCCTTGGGACTGTCAGGGCAGCACAGGGTCGAGGGTGGGGCATGTTTGGTCTGGGACACATCCTTAATCGTTCCGATTTTTTGGAGGCGTCCGGCCACTCCGGGCCACAGATCCCTGGACACAAAGACTGGCCCTTTTTCCCAGAGAAAAAAAAAAGTGGCCAGCCCAGGTTCCTGCTGTCAGTTTGTAGGGTTCCCTTGGGACTGTCAGGGCAGCACAGGGTTGAGGTGGGGGCAGGTTGGGTCTGACACATATCCTTGTTCATTTGGATTTTTTGGAGGCGTCCGGCCACTCAGGCCCACAGACCCCACTAGACAAAGACCTGCCTTTTTCTCTGAAAAGGAAAAGTGGTCAGCCGAGATTCCTGCTGTCAGTTTGTGGGGTTCCCTTGGGAATTTCAGGGCAGCCCAGGGTTGAGGTTGGGGCATGTTTGGTCCTGCACATGTCCTGCTTTGTTTGAATTTTTTGGAGGCGTCTGGCCACTCAGGACCGCAGACCCCTGGAGACAAAGACTGGCCATTTTCCCTTGAAAAGAAAAGGGGCCAGCCCAGGATGCTGCTGTCAGTTAGTAGGGTTTCCTAGGGACTGTCAGGGCAGCAGAGGTTATATGTAGGGGCAGGTTGGGTCTGGGACACATCCTTAATCTTTCAGATTTGTTGGAGGCATCCAGCCACTGAGGGCCACAGGCCCATGGAGACAAGGCGTGGCCCTTTTCCCTGGCACAGAATAGTTGCCAGCCCAGGTTCCTGCTGTCAGTTGATTGAGTTCCCTTGAGAATATCTAGGTAGCACAGGTTTGAAGAGGGGACAGGTTGGGTCTGACACATATCCTTTTTCGTTTGGATTTTTTGGAGGCGTCTGGACACTCAGGGCCAATGATCCCTTGAGAAAATGACCGGCCTTTTTCCCTGAGAAAAAAAAGTGGCCAGCCCAGGTTCCTGCTGTCAGTTTGTAGGGTTCCCTTGGGACTGTCAGGGCAGCACAGGGTCGAGGGTGGGGCATGTTTGGTCTGGGACACATCCTTAATCGTTCCGCTTTTTTGGAGGCGCCCGGCCACTCCGGGCCACAGATCCCTGGACACAAAGACTGGCCCTTTTCCCTGGGAAAGAAAACTTGCCAGCCCAGGATGCTGCTGTCAGTTTGTAGGGTTCCCTTGGGACTGTCAGGGCAGCACAGGGTTGAAGTGGTGGCAGGTTGGGTCTGACACATATCCTTGTTCGTTTGGATTTTTTGGAGACGTCCGGCCACCCAGGGCCAATGATCCCTGGACACAAAGACTGGCCCTTTTTCCCCGAGAAAAAAAAAGTGGCCAGCCCAGGTTCCTGCTGTCAGTTTGTAGGGTTCCCTTGGGACTGTCAGGGCAGCACAGGGTTGAGGTGGGGGCAGGTTGGGTCTGACACATATCCTTGTTCATTTGGATTTTTTGGAGGCGTCCGGCCACTCAGGACCGCAGACCCCTGGAGACAAAGACTGGCCATTTTCCCTTGAAAAGAAAAGGGGCCAGCCCAGGATGCTGCTGATGTCAGTTTGTAGGGTTTCCTAGGGACTGTCAGGGCAGCAGAGGTTATATGTAGGGGCAGGTTGGATCTGGGACACATCCTTAATCTTTCAGATTTTTTGGAGGCGTCCGGCCACCCAGGGCCAATGATCCCTGGACACAAAGACTGGCCCTTTTCCCTGGGAAAGAAAACTTGCCAGCCCAGGTTCCTGCTGTCAGTTTGTAGGGTTCCCTTGGGACTGTCAGGGCAGCACAGGGTTGCGGTGGGGGCAGGTTGGGTCTGACACATATCCTTGTTCATTTGGATTTTTTGGAAGCGTCCGGCCACTCAGGCCCACAGACCCCACTAGACAAAGACCTGCCTTTTTCTCTGAAAAGGAAAAGTGGTCAGCCGAGATTCCTGCTGTCAGTTTGTGGGGTTCCCTTGGGAATTTCAGGGCAGCCCGGGGTTGAGGTTGGGGCATGTTTGGTCCTGCACATGTCCTGCTTTGTTTGAATTTTTTGGAGGCGTCTGGCCACTCAGGACCGCAGACCCCTGGAGAAAAAGACTGGCCATTTTCCCTTGAAAAGAAAAGGGGCCAGCCCAGGATGCTGCTGTCAGTTTGTAGGGTTTCCTAGGGACTGTCAGGGCAGCAGAGGTTATATGTAGGGGCAGGTTTGGTCTGGGACACACCCTTAATCGTTCCGCTTTTTTGGAGGCGTCCGGCCACTCCGGGCCACAGATCCCTGGACACAAAGACTGGCCCTTTTCCCTGGGAAAGAAAACTTGCCAGCCCAGGATGCTGATGTCAGTTTGTAGGGTTCCCTTGGGACTGTCAGGGCAGCAGATGTTTGAGGTGAGGGCAGGTTTGGTCTGGAACGCATCCTTAACCGTTCAGATTTTTTGGAGGCGTCCGGCCACTCCGGGCCACAGATCCCTGGACACAAAGACTGGCCCTTTTTCCCAGAGAAAAAAAAAAAGTGGCCAGCCCAGGTTCCTGCTGTCAGTTTGTAGGGTTCCCTTGGGACTGTCAGGGCAGCACAGGGTTGAGGTGGGGGCAGGTTGGGTCTGACACATATCCTTGTTCATTTGGATTTTTTGGAGGCGTCCGGCCACTCAGGCCCACAGACCCCACTAGACAAAGACCTGCCTTTTTCTCTGAAAAGGAAAAGTGGTCAGCCGAGATTCCTGCTGTCAGTTTGTGGGGTTCCCTTGGGAATTTCAGGGCAGCCCAGGGTTGAGGTTGGGGCATGTTTGGTCCTGCACATGTCCTGCTTTGTTTGAATTTTTTGGAGGCGTCTGGCCACTCAGGACCGCAGACCCCTGGAGACAAAGACTGGCCATTTTCCCTTGAAAAGAAAAGGGGCCAGCCCAGGATGCTGCTGTCAGTTTGTAGGGTTTCCTAGGGACTGTCAGGGCAGCAGAGGTTATATGTAGGGGCAGGTTGGGTCTGGGACACATCCTTAATCTTTCAGATTTGTTGGAGGCATCCAGCCACTGAGGGCCACAGGCCCATGGAGACAAGGCGTGGCCCTTTTCCCTGGGACAGAATAGTTGCCAGCCCAGGTTCCTGCTGTCAGTTGATTGAGTTCCCTTGAGAATATCTAGGTAGCACAGGTTTGAAGAGGGGACAGGTTGGGTCTGACACATATCCTTTTTCGTTTGGATTTTTTGGAGGCGTCTGGACACTCAGGGCCAATGATCCCTTGAGAAAATGACCGTCCTTTTTCCCTGAGAAAAAAAAGTGGCCAGCCCAGGTTCCTGCTGTCAGTTTGTAGGGTTCCCTTGGGACTGTCAGGGCAGCACAGGGTCGAGGGTGGGGCATGTTTGGTCTGGGACACATCCTTAATCGTTCCGCTTTTTTGGAGGCGCCCGGCCACTCCGGGCCACAGATCCCTGGACACAAAGACTGGCCCTTTTCCCTGGGAAAGAAAACTTGCCAGCCCAGGATGCTGCTGTCAGTTTGTAGGGTTCCCTTGGGACTGTCAGGGCAGCACAGGGTTGAAGTGGTGGCAGGTTGGGTCTGACACATATCCTTGTTCGTTTGGATTTTTTGGAGACGTCCGGCCACCCAGGGCCAATGATCCCTGGACACAAAGACTGGCCCTTTTTCCCCGAGAAAAAAAAAGTGGCCAGCCCAGGTTCCTGCTGTCAGTTTGTAGGGTTCCCTTGGGACTGTCAGGGCAGCACAGGGTTGAGGTGGGGGCAGGTTGGGTCTGACACATATCCTTGTTCATTTGGATTTTTTGGAGGCGTCCGGCCACTCAGGCCCACAGACCCCACTAGACAAAGACCTGCCTTTTTCTCTGAAAAGGAAAAGTGGTCAGCCGAGATTCCTGCTGTCAGTTTGTGGGGTTCCCTTGGGAATTTCAGGGCAGCCCAGGGTTGAGGTTGGGGCATGTTTGGTCCTGCACATGTCCTGCTTTGTTTGAATTTTTTGGAGGCGTCTGGCCACTCAGGACCGCAGACCCCTGGAGAAAAAGACTGGCCATTTTCCCTGGAAAAGAAAAGGGGCCAGCCCAGGATGCTGCTGTCAGTTTGTAGGGTTTCCTAGGGACTGTCAGGGCAGCAGAGGTTATATGTAGGGGCAGGTTTGGTCTGGGACACATCCTTAATCGTTCCGCTTTTTTGGAGGCGTCCGGCCACTCCGGGCCACAGATCCCTGGACACAAAGACTGGCCCTTTCCCCTGGGAAAGAAAACTTGCCAGCCCAGGATGCTGCTGTCAGTTTGTAGGGTTCCCTTGGGACTGTCAGGGCAGCAGAGGTTTGAGGTGGGGGCAGGTTGGGTCTGGGACACATCCTTAATCTTTCAGATTTTTTGGAGGCGTTTGGCCACTCCGGGCCACAGGCCCCTGGAGACAAAGACCGGCCCTTTTCCCTCAGTAAGAAAAGTTGCCAGCCCAGGTTCCTTCTGTCAGTTTGTAGGGTTCCCTTGGGACTGTCAGGGCAGCAGAGGTTTGAGGTGGGGGCAGGTTTGGTCTGGAACGCATCCTTAACCGTTCAGATTTTTTGGAGGCATCCGGCCACTCAGGGCCAATGATCCCTTGAGACAAAGACTGGCCTTTTTCCCCGAGAAAAAAAAAGTGGCAAGCCCAGGTTCCTGCTGTCAGTTTGTGGGGTTCCCTTGGGAATTTCAGGGCAGCCCAGGGTTGAGGTTGGGGCATGTTTGGTCCTGCACATGTCCTGCTTTGTTTGAATTTTTTGGAGGCGTCTGGCCACTCAGGACCGCAGACCCCTGGAGAAAAAGACTGGCCATTTTCCCTTGAAAAGAAAAGGGGCCAGCCCAGGATGCTGCTGTCAGTTTGTAGGGTTTCCTAGGGACTGTCAGGGCAGCAGAGGTTATATGTAGGGGCAGGTTTGGTCTGGGACACACCCTTAATCGTTCCGCTTTTTTGGAGGCGTCCGGCCACTCCGGGCCACAGATCCCTGGACACAAAGACTGGCCCTTTTCCCTGGGAAAGAAAACTTGCCAGCCCAGGATGCTGATGTCAGTTTGTAGGGTTCCCTTGGGACTGTCAGGGCAGCAGATGTTTGAGGTGAGGGCAGGTTTGGTCTGGAACGCATCCTTAACCGTTCAGATTTTTTGGAGGCATCCGGCCACTCCGGGCCACAGATCCCTGGACACAAAGACTGGCCCTTTTTCCCAGAGAAAAAAAAAAGTGGCCAGCCCAGGTTCCTGCTGTCAGTTTGTAGGGTTCCCTTGGGACTGTCAGGGCAGCACAGGGTTGAGGTGGGGGCAGGTTGGGTCTGACACATATCCTTGTTCATTTGGATTTTTTGGAGGCGTCCGGCCACTCAGGCCCACAGACCCCACTAGACAAAGACCTGCCTTTTTCTCTGAAAAGGAAAAGTGGTCAGCCGAGATTCCTGCTGTCAGTTTGTGGGGTTCCCTTGGGAATTTCAGGGCAGCCCAGGGTTGAGGTTGGGGCATGTTTGGTCCTGCACATGTCCTGCTTTGTTTGAATTTTTTGGAGGCGTCTGGCCACTCAGGACCGCAGACCCCTGGAGACAAAGACTGGCCATTTTCCCTTGAAAAGAAAAGGGGCCAGCCCAGGATGCTGCTGTCAGTTTGTAGGGTTTCCTAGGGACTGTCAGGGCAGCAGAGGTTATATGTAGGGGCAGGTTGGGTCTGGGACACATCCTTAATCTTTCAGATTTGTTGGAGGCATCCAGCCACTGAGGGCCACAGGCCCATGGAGACAAGGCGTGGCCCTTTTCCCTGGCACAGAATAGTCGCCAGCCCAGGTTCCTGCTGTCAGTTGATTGAGTTCCCTTGAGAATATCTAGGTAGCACAGGTTTGAAGAGGGGACAGGTTGGGTCTGACACATATCCTTTTTCGTTTGGATTTTTTGGAGGCGTCTGGACACTCAGGGCCAATGATCCCTTGAGAAAATGACCGGCCTTTTTCCCTGAGAAAAAAAAGTGGCCAGCCCAGGTTCCTGCTGTCAGTTTGTAGGGTTCCCTTGGGACTGTCAGGGCAGCACAGGGTCGAGGGTGGGGCATGTTTGGTCTGGGACACATCCTTAATCGTTCCGCTTTTTTGGAGGCGCCCGGCCACTCCGGGCCACAGATCCCTGGACACAAAGACTGGCCCTTTTCCCTGGGAAAGAAAACTTGCCAGCCCAGGATGCTGCTGTCAGTTTGTAGGGTTCCCTTGGGACTGTCAGGGCAGCACAGGGTTGAAGTGGTGGCAGGTTGGGTCTGACACATATCCTTGTTCGTTTGGATTTTTTGGAGGCGTCCGGCCACTCAGGGCCAATGATCCCTTGAGACAAAGACTGGCCTTTTTCCCCGAGAAAAAAAAAGTGGCAAGCCCAGGTTCCTGCTGTCAGTTTGTAGGGTTCCCTTGGGACTGTCAGGGCAGCACAGGGTTGAGGTGGGGGCAGGTTGGGTCTGACACATATCCTTGTTCATTTGGATTTTTTGGAGGCGTCCGGCCACTCAGGCCCACAGACCCCACTAGACAAAGACCTGCCTTTTTCTCTGAAAAGGAAAAGTGGTCAGCCGAGATTCCTGCTGTCAGTTTGTGGGGTTCCCTTGGGAATTTCAGGGCAGCCCAGGGTTGAGGTTGGGGCATGTTTGGTCCTGCACATGTCCTGCTTTGTTTGAATTTTTTGGAGGCGTCTGGCCACTCAGGACCGCAGACCCCTGGAGAAAAAGACTGGCCATTTTCCCTGGAAAAGAAAAGGGGCCAGCCCAGGATGCTGCTGTCAGTTTGTAGGGTTTCCTAGGGACTGTCAGGGCAGCAGAGGTTATATGTAGGGGCAGGTTTGGTCTGGGACACATCCTTAATCGTTCCGCTTTTTTGGAGGCGTCCGGCCACTCCGGGCCACAGATCCCTGGACACAAAGACTGGCCCTTTTCCCTGGGAAAGAAAACTTGCCAGCCCAGGATGCTGCTGTCAGTTTGTAGGGTTCCCTTGGGACTGTCAGGGCAGCAGAGGTTTGAGGTGGGGGCAGGTTGGGTCTGGGACACATCCTTAATCTTTCAGATTTTTTGGAGGCGTTTGGCCACTCCGGGCCACAGGCCCCTGGAGACAAAGACCGGCCCTTTTCCCTCAGTAAGAAAAGTTGCCAGCCCAGGTTCCTGCTGTCAGTTTGTAGGGTTCCCTTGGGACTGTCAGGGCAGCAGAGGTTTGAGGTGGGGGCAGGTTTGGTCTGGAACGCATCCTTAACCGTTCAGATTTTTTGGAGGCATCCGGCCACTCAGGGCCAATGATCCCTTGAGACAAAGACTGGCCCTTTTTCCCCGTGAATAAAAAAGTGGCCAGCCCAGGTTCCTGCTGTCAGTTTGTAGGGTTCCCTTGGGACTGTCAGGGCAGCACAGGGTTGAGGTGGGGGCAGGTTGGGTCTGACACATATCCTTGTTCATTTGGATTTTTTGGAGGCGTCCGGCCACTCAGGGCCAATGATCCCTTGAGACAAAGACTGGCCTTTTTCCCCGAGAAAAAAAAAGTGGCAAGCCCAGGTTCCTGCTGTCAGTTTGTGGGGTTCCCTTGGGAATTTCAGGGCAGCCCAGGGTTGAGGTTGGGGCATGTTTGGTCCTGCACATGTCCTGCTTTGTTTGAATTTTTTGGAGGCGTCTGGCCACTCAGGACCGCAGACCCCTGGAGAAAAAGACTGGCCATTTTCCCTTGAAAAGAAAAGGGGCCAGCCCAGGATGCTGCTGTCAGTTTGTAGGGTTTCCTAGGGACTGTCAGGGCAGCAGAGGTTATATGTAGGGGCAGGTTTGGTCTGGGACACACCCTTAATCGTTCCGCTTTTTTGGAGGCGTCCGGCCACTCCGGGCCACAGATCCCTGGACACAAAGACTGGCCCTTTTCCCTGGGAAAGAAAACTTGCCAGCCCAGGATGCTGATGTCAGTTTGTAGGGTTCCCTTGGGACTGTCAGGGCAGCAGATGTTTGAGGTGAGGGCAGGTTTGGTCTGGAACGCATCCTTAACCGTTCAGATTTTTTGGAGGCGTCCGGCCACTCCGGGCCACAGATCCCTGGACACAAAGACTGGCCCTTTTTCCCAGAGAAAAAAAAAAGTGGCCAGCCCAGGTTCCTGCTGTCAGTTTGTAGGGTTCCCTTGGGACTGTCAGGGCAGCACAGGGTTGAGGTGGGGGCAGGTTGGGTCTGACACATATCCTTGTTCATTTGGATTTTTTGGAGGCGTCCGGCCACTCAGGCCCACAGACCCCACTAGACAAAGACCTGCCTTTTTCTCTGAAAAGGAAAAGTGGTCAGCCGAGATTCCTGCTGTCAGTTTGTGGGGTTCCCTTGGGAATTTCAGGGCAGCCCAGGGTTGAGGTTGGGGCATGTTTGGTCCTGCACATGTCCTGCTTTGTTTGAATTTTTTGGAGGCGTCTGGCCACTCAGGACCGCAGACCCCTGGAGACAAAGACTGGCCATTTTCCCTTGAAAAGAAAAGGGGCCAGCCCAGGATGCTGCTGTCAGTTTGTAGGGTTTCCTAGGGACTGTCAGGGCAGCAGAGGTTATATGTAGGGGCAGGTTGGGTCTGGGACACATCCTTAATCTTTCAGATTTGTTGGAGGCATCCAGCCACTGAGGGCCACAGGCCCATGGAGACAAGGCGTGGCCCTTTTCCCTGGGACAGAATAGTTGCCAGCCCAGGTTCCTGCTGTCAGTTGATTGAGTTCCCTTGAGAATATCTAGGTAGCACAGGTTTGAAGAGGGGACAGGTTGGGTCTGACACATATCCTTTTTCGTTTGGATTTTTTGGAGGCGTCTGGACACTCAGGGCCAATGATCCCTTGAGAAAATGACCGGCCTTTTTCCCTGAGAAAAAAAAGTGGCCAGCCCAGGTTCCTGCTGTCAGTTTGTAGGGTTCCCTTGGGACTGTCAGGGCAGCACAGGGTCGAGGGTGGGGCATGTTTGGTCTGGGACACATCCTTAATCGTTCCGCTTTTTTGGAGGCGCCCGGCCACTCCGGGCCACAGATCCCTGGACACAAAGACTGGCCCTTTTCCCTGGGAAAGAAAACTTGCCAGCCCAGGATGCTGCTGTCAGTTTGTAGGGTTCCCTTGGGACTGTCAGGGCAGCACAGGGTTGAAGTGGTGGCAGGTTGGGTCTGACACATATCCTTGTTCGTTTGGATTTTTTGGAGACGTCCGGCCACCCAGGGCCAATGATCCCTGGACACAAAGACTGGCCCTTTTTCCCCGAGAAAAAAAAAGTGGCCAGCCCAGGTTCCTGCTGTCAGTTTGTAGGGTTCCCTTGGGACTGTCAGGGCAGCACAGGGTTGAGGTGGGGGCAGGTTGGGTCTGACACATATCCTTGTTCATTTGGATTTTTTGGAGGCGTCCGGCCACTCAGGCCCACAGACCCCACTAGACAAAGACCTGCCTTTTTCTCTGAAAAGGAAAAGTGGTCAGCCGAGATTCCTGCTGTCAGTTTGTGGGGTTCCCTTGGGAATTTCAGGGCAGCCCAGGGTTGAGGTTGGGGCATGTTTGGTCCTGCACATGTCCTGCTTTGTTTGAATTTTTTGGAGGCGTCTGGCCACTCAGGACCGCAGACCCCTGGAGAAAAAGACTGGCCATTTTCCCTGGAAAAGAAAAGGGGCCAGCCCAGGATGCTGCTGTCAGTTTGTAGGGTTTCCTAGGGACTGTCAGGGCAGCAGAGGTTATATGTAGGGGCAGGTTTGGTCTGGGACACATCCTTAATCGTTCCGCTTTTTTGGAGGCGTCCGGCCACTCCGGGCCACAGATCCCTGGACACAAAGACTGGCCCTTTTCCCTGGGAAAGAAAACTTGCCAGCCCAGGATGCTGCTGTCAGTTTGTAGGGTTCCCTTGGGACTGTCAGGGCAGCAGAGGTTTGAGGTGGGGGCAGGTTGGGTCTGGGACACATCCTTAATCTTTCAGATTTTTTGGAGGCGTTTGGCCACTCCGGGCCACAGGCCCCTGGAGACAAAGACCGGCCCTTTTCCCTCAGTAAGAAAAGTTGCCAGCCCAGGTTCCTGCTGTCAGTTTGTAGGGTTCCCTTGGGACTGTCAGGGCAGCAGAGGTTTGAGGTGGGGGCAGGTTTTGTCTGGAACGCATCCTTAACCGTTCAGATTTTTTGGAGGCATCCGGCCACTCAGGGCCAATGATCCCTTGAGACAAAGACTGGCCCTTTTTCCCCGTGAATAAAAAAGTGGCCAGCCCAGGTTCCTGCTGTCAGTTTGTAGGGTTCCCTTGGGACTGTCAGGGCAGCACAGGGTTGAGGTGGGGGCAGGTTGGGTCTGACACATATCCTTGTTCATTTGGATTTTTTGGAGGCGTCCGGCCACTCAGGGCCAATGATCCCTTGAGACAAAGACTGGCCTTTTTCCCCGAGAAAAAAAAAGTGGCAAGC
This sequence comes from Anomalospiza imberbis, assembly GCF_031753505.1. Classification (NCBI taxonomy): domain Eukaryota; kingdom Metazoa; phylum Chordata; class Aves; order Passeriformes; family Viduidae; genus Anomalospiza; species Anomalospiza imberbis. Next base: position 119,908 of record NW_027099876.1, read on the forward strand.
CCAGGTTCCTGCTGTCAGTTTGTGGGGTTCCCTTGGGAATTTCAGGGCAGCCCAGGGTTGAGGTTGGGTCATGTTTGGTCCTGCACATGTCCTGCTTTGTTTGAATTTTTTGGAGGCGTCTGGCCACTCAGGACCGCAGACCCCTGGAGAAAAAGACTGGCCATTTTCCCTTGAAAAGAAAAGGGGCCAGCCCAGGATGCTGCTGTCAGTTTGTAGGGTTTCCTAGGGACTGTCAGGGCAGCAGAGGTTATATGTAGGGGCAGGTTTGGTCTGGGACACACCCTTAATCGTTCCGCTTTTTTGGAGGCGTCCGGCCACTCCGGGCCACAGATCCCTGGACACAAAGACTGGCCCTTTTCCCTGGGAAAGAAAACTTGCCAGCCCAGGATGCTGATGTCAGTTTGTAGGGTTCCCTTGGGACTGTCAGGGCAGCAGATGTTTGAGGTGAGGGCAGGTTTGGTCTGGAACGCATCCTTAACCGTTCAGATTTTTTGGAGGCGTCCGGCCACTCCGGGCCACAGATCCCTGGACACAAAGACTGGCCCTTTTTCCCAGAGAAAAAAAAAAGTGGCCAGCCCAGGTTCCTGCTGTCAGTTTGTAGGGTTCCCTTGGGACTGTCAGGGCAGCACAGGGTTGAGGTGGGGGCAGGTTGGGTCTGACACATATCCTTGTTCATTTGGATTTTTTGGAGGCGTCCGGCCACTCAGGCCCACAGACCCCACTAGACAAAGACCTGCCTTTTTCTCTGAAAAGGAAAAGTGGTCAGCCGAGATTCCTGCTGTCAGTTTGTGGGGTTCCCTTGGGAATTTCAGGGCAGCCCAGGGTTGAGGTTGGGGCATGTTTGGTCCTGCACATGTCCTGCTTTGTTTGAATTTTTTGGAGGCGTCTGGCCACTCAGGACCGCAGACCCCTGGAGACAAAGACTGGCCATTTTCCCTTGAAAAGAAAAGGGGCCAGCCCAGGATGCTGCTGTCAGTTTGTAGGGTTTCCTAGGGACTGTCAGGGCAGCAGAGGTTATATGTAGGGGCAGGTTGGGTCTGGGACACATCCTTAATCTTTCAGATTTGTTGGAGGCATCCAGCCACTGAGGGCCACAGGCCCATGGAGACAAGGCGTGGCCCTTTTCCCTGGCACAGAATAGTTGCCAGCCCAGGTTCCTGCTGTCAGTTGTTTGAGTTCCCTTGAGAATATCTAGGTAGCACAGGTTTGAAGAGGGGACAGGTTGGGTCTGACACATATCCTTTTTCGTTTGGATTTTTTGGAGGCGTCTGGACACTCAGGGCCAATGATCCCTTGAGAAAATGACCGGCCTTTTTCCCTGAGAAAAAAAAGTGGCCAGCCCAGGTTCCTGCTGTCAGTTTGTAGGGTTCCCTTGGGACTGTCAGGGCAGCACAGGGTCGAGGGTGGGGCATGTTTGGTCTGGGACACATCCTTAACCGTTCAGATTTTTTGGAGGCGCCCGGCCACTCCGGGCCACAGATCCCTGGACACAAAGACTGGCCCTTTTCCCTGGAAAGAAAACTTGCCAGCCCAGGATGCTGCTGTCAGTTTGTAGGGTTCCCTTGGGACTGTCAGGGCAGCACAGGGTTGAAGTGGTGGCAGGTTGGGTCTGACACATATCCTTGTTCGTTTGGATTTTTTGGAGACGTCCGGCCACCCAGGGCCAATGATCCCTGGACACAAAGACTGGCCCTTTTTCCCCGAGAAAAAAAAAGTGGCCAGCCCAGGTTCCTGCTGTCAGTTTGTAGGGTTCCCTTGGGACTGTCAGGGCAGCACAGGGTTGAGGTGGGGGCAGGTTGGGTCTGACACATATCCTTGTTCATTTGGATTTTTTGGAGGCGTCCGGCCACTCAGGCCCACAGACCCCACTAGACAAAGACCTGCATTTTTCTCTGAAAAGGAAAAGTGGTCAGCCGAGATTCCTGCTGTCAGTTTGTGGGGTTCCCTTGGGAATTTCAGGGCAGCCCAGGGTTGAGGTTGGGGCATGTTTGGTCCTGCACATGTCCTGCTTTGTTTGAATTTTTTGGAGGCGTCTGGCCACTCAGGACCGCAGACCCCTGGAGAAAAAGACTGGCCATTTTCCCTGGAAAAGAAAAGGGGCCAGCCCAGGATGCTGCTGTCAGTTTGTAGGGCTTCCTAGGGACTGTCAGGGCAGCAGAGGTTATATGTAGGGGCAGGTTTGGTCTGGGACACATCCTTAATCGTTCCGCTTTTTTGGAGGCGTCCGGCCACTCCGGGCCACAGATCCCTAGACACAAAGACTGGCCCTTTTCCCTGGGAAAGAAAACTTGCCAGCCCAGGATGCTGATGTCAGTTTGTAGGGTTCCCTTGGGACTGTCAGGGCAGCAGAGGTTTGAGGTGGGGGCAGGTTGGGTCTGGGACACATCCTTAATCTTTCAGATTTTTTGGAGGCGTTTGGCCACTCCGGGCCACAGGCCCCTGGAGACAAAGACCGGCCCTTTTCCCTCAGTAAGAAAAGTTGCCAGCCCAGGTTCCTTCTGTCAGTTTGTAGGGTTCCCTTGGGACTGTCAGGGCAGCAGAGGTTTGAGGTGGGGGCAGGTTTGGTCTGGAACGCATCCTTAACCATTCAGATTTGTTGGAGGCATCCGGCCACTCAGGGCCATAAGCCCCTGGAGACAAGGCGTGGCCCTTTTCCCTGGCACAGAATAGTTTCCAGCCCAGGTTCCTGCTGTCAGTTGATAGAGTTCCCTTGGGAATATCTAGGTAGCACAGGTTTGAAGAGGGGACAGGTTGGGTCTTAAACATATACTTGTTCGTTTCTATTTTTTGGAGGCATCCGGCCACTCAGGGCCAATGATCCCTTGAGACAAGGACTGGCCTTTTTCCCCGAGAAAAAAAAAGTGGCCAGCCCAGGTTCCTGCTGTCAGTTTGTAGGGTTCCCTTGGGACTGTCAGGGCAGCACAGGGTTGAGGTGGGGACAGGTTGGGTCTGACACATATCCTTGTTTGTTTGGATTTTTTGGAGGCGTCCTGCCACTCAGGGCCAATGATCCCTTGAGACAAAGACTGGCCTTTTTCCCCGAGAAAAAAAAAGTGGCCAGCCCAGGTTCCTGCTGTCAGTTTGTAGGGTTCCCTTGGGACTGTCAGGGCAGCACAGGGTTGAGGTGGGGGCAGGTTGGGTCTGACACATATCCTTGTTCATTTGGATTTTTTGGAGGCGTCCGGCCACTCAGGCCCACAGACCCCACTAGACAAAGACCTGCCTTTTTCTCTGAAAAGGAAAAGTGGTCAGCCGAGATTCCTGCTGTCAGTTTGTGGGGTTCCCTTGGGAATTTCAGGGCAGCCCAGGGTTGAGGTTGGGGCATGTTTGGTCCTGCACATGTCCTGCTTTGTTTGAATTTTTTGGAGGCGTCTGGCCACTCAGGACCGCAGACCCCTGGAGACAAAGACTGGCCATTTTCCCTTGAAAAGAAAAGGGGCCAGCCCAGGATGCTGCTGTCAGTTTGTAGGGTTTCCTAGGGACTGTCAGGGCAGCAGAGGTTATATGTAGGGGCAGGTTGGGCCTGGGGCACATCCTTAATCTTTCAGATTTGTTGGAGGCGTCTGGCCTCTCCGGGCCAGAGGCCCCTGGAAACAATATCCGGCCCTTTTCCCTGGGAAAGAAAACTTGCCAGCCCAGGATGCTGATGTCAGTTTGTAGGGTTCCCTTGGGACTGCCAGGGCAGCAGAGGTTTGAGGTGGGGGCAGGTTGGGTCTGGAACACATCCTTAACCGTTCAGATTTTTTGGAGGCATCCGGCCACTCAGGGCCAATGATCCCTTGAGACAAAGACTGGCCTTTTTCCCCGTGAAAAAAAAAGTGGCCAGCCCAGGTTCCTGCTGTCAGTTTGTAGGGTTCCCTTGGGACTGTCAGGGCAGCACAGGGTCGAGGGTGGGGCATGTTTGGTCTGGGACACATCCTTAATCGTTCCGCTTTTTTGGAGGCGCCCGGCCACTCCGGGCCACAGATCCCTGGACACAAAGACTGGCCCTTTTCCCTGGGAAAGAAAACTTGCCAGCCCAGGATGCTGCTGTCAGTTTGTAGGGTTCCCTTGGGACTGTCAGGGCAGCACAGGGTTGAAGTGGTGGCAGGTTGGGTCTTACACATATCCTTGTTTGTTTGGATTTTTTGGAGGCGTCCTGCCACTCAGGGCCAATGATCCCTTGAGACAAAGACTGGCCTTTTTCCCCGAGAAAAAAAAAGTGGCAAGCCCAGGTTCCTGCTGTCAGTTTGTAGGGTTCCCTTGGGACTGTCAGGGCAGCACAGGGTTGAGGTGGGGGCAGGTTGGGTCTGACACATATCCTTGTTCATTTGGATTTTTTGGAGGCGTCCGGCCACTCAGGCCCACAGACCCCACTAGACAAAGACCTGCCTTTTTCTCTGAAAAGGAAAAGTGGTCAGCCGAGATTCCTGCTGTCAGTTTGTGGGGTTCCCTTGGGAATTTCAGGGCAGCCCAGGGTTGAGGTTGGGGCATGTTTGGTCCTGCACATGTCCTGCTTTGTTTGAATTTTTTGGAGGCGTCTGGCCACTCAGGACCGCAGACCCCTGGAGAAAAAGACTGGCCATTTTCCCTGGAAAAGAAAAGGGGCCAGCCCAGGATGCTGCTGTCAGTTTGTAGGGCTTCCTAGGGATTGTCAGGGCAGCAGAGGTTATATGTAGGGGCAGGTTTGGTCTGGGACACATCCTTAATCGTTCCGCTTTTTTGGAGGCGTCCGGCCACTCCGGGCCACAGATCCCTGGACACAAAGACTGGCCCTTTTCCCTGGGAAAGAAAACTTGCCAGCCCAGGATGCTGCTGTCAGTTTGTAGGGTTCCCTTGGGACTGTCAGGGCAGCAGAGGTTTGAGGTGGGGGCAGGTTGGGTCTGGGACACATCCTTAATCTTTCAGATTTTTTGGAGGCGTTTGGCCACTCCGGGCCACAGGCCCCTGGAGACAAAGACCGGCCCTTTTCCCTGGGAAAGAAAAGTTGCCAGCCCAGGTTCCTTCTGTCAGTTTGTAGGGTTCCCTTGGGACTGTCAGGGCAGCAGAGGTTTGAGGTGGGGGCAGGTTTGGTCTGGAACGCATCCTTAACCGTTCAGATTTTTTGGAGGCATCCGGCCACTCAGGGCCAATGATCCCTTGAGACAAAGACTGGCCTTTTTCCCCGTGAAAAAAAAAGTGGCCAGCCCAGGTTCCTGCTGTCAGTTTGTAGGGTTCCCTTGGGACTGTCAGGGCAGCACAGGGTTGAGGTGGGGGCAGGTTGGGTCTGACACATATCCTTGTTCATTTGGATTTTTTGGAGGCGTCCGGCCACTCAGGCCCACAGACCCCACTAGACAAAGACCTGCCTTTTTCTCTGAAAAGGAAAAGTGGTCAGCCGAGATTCCTGCTGTCAGTTTGTGGGGTTCCCTTGGGAATTTCAGGGCAGCCCAGGGTTGAGGTTGGGGCATGTTTGGTCCTGCACATGTCCTGCTTTGTTTGAATTTTTTGGAGGCGTCTGGCCACTCAGGACCGCAGACCCCTGGAGAAAAAGACTGGCCATTTTCCCTTGAAAAGAAAAGGGGCCAGCCCAGGATGCTGCTGTCAGTTTGTAGGGTTTCCTAGGGACTGTCAGGGCAGCAGAGGTTATATGTAGGGGCAGGTTTGGTCTGGGACACACCCTTAATCGTTCCGCTTTTTTGGAGGCGTCCGGCCACTCCGGGCCACAGATCCCTGGACACAAAGACTGGCCCTTTTCCCTGGGAAAGAAAACTTGCCAGCCCAGGATGCTGATGTCAGTTTGTAGGGTTCCCTTGGGACTGTCAGGGCAGCAGATGTTTGAGGTGAGGGCAGGTTTGGTCTGGAACGCATCCTTAACCGTTCAGATTTTTTGGAGGCGTCCGGCCACTCCGGGCCACAGATCCCTGGACACAAAGACTGGCCCTTTTTCCCAGAGAAAAAAAAAAGTGGCCAGCCCAGGTTCCTGCTGTCAGTTTGTAGGGTTCCCTTGGGACTGTCAGGGCAGCACAGGGTTGAGGTGGGGGCAGGTTGGGTCTGACACATATCCTTGTTCATTTGGATTTTTTGGAGGCGTCCGGCCACTCAGGCCCACAGACCCCACTAGACAAAGACCTGCCTTTTTCTCTGAAAAGGAAAAGTGGTCAGCCGAGATTCCTGCTGTCAGTTTGTGGGGTTCCCTTGGGAATTTCAGGGCAGCCCAGGGTTGAGGTTGGGGCATGTTTGGTCCTGCACATGTCCTGCTTTGTTTGAATTTTTTGGAGGCGTCTGGCCACTCAGGACCGCAGACCCCTGGAGAAAAAGACTGGCCATTTTCCCTTGAAAAGAAAAGGGGCCAGCCCAGGATGCTGCTGTCAGTTTGTAGGGTTTCCTAGGGACTGTCAGGGCAGCAGAGGTTATATGTAGGGGCAGGTTTGGTCTGGGACACACCCTTAATCGTTCCGCTTTTTTGGAGGCGTCCGGCCACTCCGGGCCACAGATCCCTGGACACAAAGACTGGCCCTTTTCCCTGGGAAAGAAAACTTGCCAGCCCAGGATGCTGATGTCAGTTTGTAGGGTTCCCTTGGGACTGTCAGGGCAGCAGATGTTTGAGGTGAGGGCAGGTTTGGTCTGGAACGCATCCTTAACCGTTCAGATTTTTTGGAGGCGTCCGGCCACTCCGGGCCACAGATCCCTGGACACAAAGACTGGCCCTTTTTCCCAGAGAAAAAAAAAAGTGGCCAGCCCAGGTTCCTGCTGTCAGTTTGTAGGGTTCCCTTGGGACTGTCAGGGCAGCACAGGGTTGAGGTGGGGGCAGGTTGGGTCTGACACATATCCTTGTTCATTTGGATTTTTTGGAGGCGTCCGGCCACTCAGGCCCACAGACCCCACTGGACAAAGACCTGCTTTTTTCTCTGAAAAGGAAAAGTGGTCAGCTGAGATTCCTGATGACAGTTTGTGGGGTTCCCTTGGGAATTTCAGGGCAGCCCAGGGTTGAGGTTGGGGCATGTTTGGTCCTGCACATGTCCTGCTTTGTTTGAATTTTTTGGAGGCGTCTGGCCACTCAGGACCGCAGACCCCTGGAGACAAAGACTGGCCATTTTCCCTTGAAAAGAAAAGGGGCCAGCCCAGGATGCTGCTGTCAGTTTGTAGGGTTTCCTAGGGACTGTCAGGGCAGCAGAGGTTATATGTAGGGGCAGGTTGGGTCTGGGACACATCCTTAATCTTTCAGATTTGTTGGAGGCATCCAGCCACTCAGGGCCACAGGCCCATGGAGACAAGGCGTGGCCCTTTTCCCTGGCACAGAATAGTTGCCAGCCCAGGTTCCTGCTGTCAGTTGATTGAGTTCCCTTGAGAATATCTAGGTAGCACAGGTTTGAAGAGGGGACAGGTTGGGTCTGACACATATCCTTTTTCGTTTGGATTTTTTGGAGGCGTCTGGACACTCAGGGCCAATGATCCCTTGAGAAAATGACCGGCCTTTTTCCCTGAGAAAAAAAAGTGGCCAGCCCAGGTTCCTGCTGTCAGTTTGTAGGGTTCCCTTGGGACTGTCAGGGCAGCACAGGGTCGAGGGTGGGGCATGTTTGGTCTGGGACACATCCTTAATCGTTCCGCTTTTTCGGAGGCGCCCGGCCACTCCGGGCCACAGATCCCTGGACACAAAGACTGGCCCTTTTCCCTGGGAAAGAAAACTTGCCAGCCCAGGATGCTGCTGTCAGTTTGTAGGGTTCCCTTGGGACTGTCAGGGCAGCACAGGGTTGAAGTGGTGGCAGGTTGGGTCTGACACATATCCTTGTTCGTTTGGATTTTTTGGAGACGTCCGGCCACCCAGGGCCAATGATCCCTGGACACAAAGACTGGCCCTTTTTCCCCGAGAAAAAAAAAGTGGCCAGCCCAGGTTCCTGCTGTCAGTTTGTAGGGTTCCCTTGGGACTGTCAGGGCAGCACAGGGTTGAGGTGGGGGCAGGTTGGGTCTGACACATATCCTTGTTCATTTGGATTTTTTGGAGGCGTCCGGCCACTCAGGCCCACAGACCCCACTAGACAAAGACCTGCCTTTTTCTCTGAAAAGGAAAAGTGGTCAGCCGAGATTCCTGCTGTCAGTTTGTGGGGTTCCCTTGGGAATTTCAGGGCAGCCCAGGGTTGAGGTTGGGGCATGTTTGGTCCTGCACATGTCCTGCTTTGTTTGAATTTTTTGGAGGCGTCTGGCCACTCAGGACCGCAGACCCCTGGAGAAAAAGACTGGCCATTTTCCCTGGAAAAGAAAAGGGGCCAGCCCAGGATGCTGCTGTCAGTTTGTAGGGTTTCCTAGGGACTGTCAGGGCAGCAGAGGTTATATGTAGGGGCAGGTTTGGTCTGGGACACATCCTTAATCGTTCCGCTTTTTTGGAGGCGTCCGGCCACTCCGGGCCACAGATCCCTGGACACAAAGACTGGCCCTTTTCCCTGGGAAAGAAAAACTTGCCAGCCCAGGATGCTGCTGTCAGTTTGTAGGGTTCCCTTGGGACTGTCAGGGCAGCAGAGGTTTGAGGTGGGGGCAGGTTGGGTCTGGGACACATCCTTAATCTTTCAGATTTTTTGGAGGCGTTTGGCCACTCCGGGCCACAGGCCCCTGGAGACAAAGACCGAGCCCTTTTCCCTCAGTAAGAAAAAGTTGCCAGCCCAGGTTCCTTCTGTCAGTTTGTAGGGTTCCCTTGGGACTGTCAGGGCAGCAGAGGTTATATGTAGGGGCAGGTTTGGTCTGGAACGCATCCTTAACCGTTCAGATTTTTTGGAGGCATCCGGCCACTCAGGGCCAATGATCCCTTGAGACAAAGACTGGCCCTTTTTCCCCCGTGAATAAAAAAGTGGCCAGCCCAGGTTCCTGCTGTCAGTTTGTAGGGTTCCCTTGGGACTGTCAGGGCAGCACAGGGTTGAGGTGGGGGGCAGGTTGGGTCTGACACATATCCTTGTTCATTTGGATTTTTTGGAGGCGTCCGGCCACTCAGGGCCACAGATCCCTGGACACAAAGACTGGCCCTTTTCCCTGGGAAAGAAAACTTGCCAGCCCAGGATGCTGCTGTCAGTTTGTAGGGTTCCCTTGGGACTGTCAGGGCAGCACAGGGTTGAAGTGGTGGCAGGTTGGGTCTGACACATATCCTTGTTCGTTTGGATTTTTTGGAGACGTCCGGCCAACCAGGGCCAATGATCCCTGGACACATAAGACTGGCCCTTTTTCCCCCGAGAAAAAAAAAGTGGCCAGCCCAGGTTCCTGCTGTCAGTTTGTAGGGTTGCCTTGGGACTGTCAGGGCAGCACAGGGTTGAGGTGGGGGCAGGTTGGGTCTGACACATATCCTTGTTCATTTGGATTTTTTGGAGGCGTCCGGCCACTCAGGCCCACAGACCCCACTAGACAAAGACCTGCCTTTTTCTCTGAAAAGGAAAAGTGGTCAGCCGAGATTCCTGCTGTCAGTTTGTGGGGTTCCCTTGGGAATTTCAGGGCAGCCCAGGGTTGAGGTTGGGGCATGTTTGGTCCTGCACATGTCCTGCTTTGTTTGAATTTTTTGGAGGCGTCTGGCCACTCAGGACCGCAGACCCCTGGAGAAAAAGACTGGCCATTTTCCCTGGAAAAGAAAAGGGGCCAGCCCAGGATGCTGCTGTCAGTTTGTAGGGGTTTCCTAGGGACTGTCAGGGCAGCAGAGGTTATATGTAGGGGCAGGTTTGGTCTGGGACCACATCCTTAATCGTTCCGCTTTTTTGGGAGGCTTCCGGCCACTCCGGGCCACAGATCCCTGGACACAAAGACTGGCCCTTTTCCCTGGAAGAAAACTTGCCAGCCCAGGATGCTGCTGTCAGTTTGTAGGGTTTCCTAGGGACTGTCAGGGCAGCAGAGGTTATATGTAGGGGCAGGTTTGGTCTGGGACACACCCTTAATCGTTCCGCTTTTTTGGAGGCGTCCGGCCACTCCGGGCCACAGATCCCTGGACACAAAGGACTGGCCATTTTCCCTGGGAAAGAAAACTTGCCAGCCCAGGATGCTGATGTCAGTTTGTAGGGTTCCCTTGGGACTGTCAGGGCAGCAGATGTTTGAGGGTGAGGGCAGGTTTGGTCTGGAACGCATCCCTTAACCGTTCAGATTTTTTGGAGGCGTCCGGCCACTCCGGGCCACAGATCCCTGGACACAAAGACTGGCCCCTTTTTCCCAGAGAAAAAAAAAAGTGGCCAGCCCAGGTTCCTGCTGTCAGTTTGTAGGGTTTCCCTTGGGGACTGTCAGGGCAGCACAGGGTTGAGGTGGGGGCAGGTTGGGTCTGACACATATCCTTGTTCATTTGGATTTTTTGGAGGCGTCCGGCCACTCAGGCCACAGACCCCACTAGACAAAGACCTGCCTTTTTCTCTGAAAAGGAAAAGTGGTCAGCCGAGATTCCTGCTGTCAGTTTGTGGGGTTCCCTTGGGAATTTCAGGGCAGCCCAGGGTTGAGGTTGGGGCATGTTTGGTCCTGCACATGTCCTGCTTTGTTTGAATTTTTTGGAGGCGTCTGGCCACTCAGGACCGCAGACCCCTGGAGAAAAAGACTGGCCATTTTCCCTTGAAAAGAAAAGGGGCCAGCCCAGGATGCTGCTGTCAGTTGTAGGGTTTCCTAGGGACTGTCAGGGCAGCAGAGGTTATATGTAGGGGCAGGTTTGGTCTGGGACACACCCTTAATCGTTCCGCTTTTTTGGAGGCGTCCGGCCACTCCGGGCCACAGATCCCTGGACACAAAGACTGGCCCTTTTCCCTGGGAAAGAAAACTTGCCAGACCCAGGATGCTGATGTCAGTTTGTAGGGATCCCTTGGGACTGTCAGGGCAGCAGATGTTTGAGGTGAGGGCAGGTTTGGTCTGGAACGCATCCTTAACCGTTCAGATTTTTTGGAGGCGTCCGGCCACTCCGGGCCACAGATCCCTGAGACACAAAGACTGGCCCTTTTTCCCAGAGAAAAAAAAAAGTGGCCAGCCCAGGTTCCTGCTGTCAGTTTGTAGGGTTCCCTTGGGACTGTCAGGGCAGCACAGGGTTGAGGTGGGGGCAGGTTGGGTCTGACACATATCCTTGTTCATTTGGATTTTTTGGAGGCGTCCGGCCACTCAGGCCCACAGACCCCACTGGACAAAGACCTGCTTTTTTCTCTGAAAAGGAAAAGTGGTCAGCTGAGATTCCTGATGACAGTTTGTGGGGTTCCCTTGGGAATTTCAGGCAGCCCAGGGTTGAGGTTGGGGCATGTTTGGTCCTGCACATGTCCTGCTTTGTTTGAATTTTTTGGAGGCGTCTGGCCACTCAGGACCGCAGACCCCTGGAGACAAAGACTGGCCATTTTCCCTTGAAAAGAAAAGGGGCCAGCCCAGGATGCTGCTGTCAGTTTGTAGGGTTTCCTAGGGACTGTCAGGGCAGCAGAGGTTATATGTAGGGGCAGGTTGGGTCTGGGACACATCCTTAATCTTTCAGATTTGTTGGAGGCATCCAGCCACTGAGGGCCACAGGCCCATGGAGACAAGGCGTGGCCCTTTTCCCTGGCACAGAATAGTTGCCAGCCCAGGTTCCTGCTGTCAGTTGATTGAGTTCCCTTGAGAATATCTAGGTAGCACAGGTTTGAAGAGGGGACAGGTTGGGTCTGACACATATCCTTTTTCGTTTGGATTTTTTGAGGCGTCTGGACACTCAGGGCCAATGATCCCCTTGAGAAAATGACCGGCCTTTTTCCCTGAGAAAAAAAAGTGGCCAGCCCAGGTTCCTGCTGTCAGTTTGTAGGGTTCCCTTGGGACTGTCAGGGCAGCACAGGGTCGAGGGTGGGGCATTGTTTGGTCTGGGACACATCCTTAATCGTTCCGCTTTTTCGGAGGCGCCCGGCCACTCCGGGCCACAGATCCCTGGACACAAAGACTGGCCCTTTTCCCTGGGAAAGAAAACTTGCCAGCCCAGGATGCTGCTGTCAGTTTGTAGGGTTCCCTTGGGGACTGTCAGGGCAGCACAGGTTGAAGTGGTGGCAGGTTGGGTCTGACACATATCCTTGTTCGTTTGGATTTTTTGGAGACGTCCGGCCACCCAGGGCCAATGATCCCTGGACACAAAGACTGGCCCTTTTTCCCCGAGAAAAAAAAAAGTGGCCAGCCCAGGTTCCTGCTGTCAGTTTGTAGGGTTCCCTTGGGACTGTCAGGGCAGCACAGGGTTGAGGTGGGGGCAGGTTGGGTCTGACACATATCCTTGTTCATTTGGATTTTTTGGAGGCGTCCGGCCACTCAGGCCCACAGACCCCACTAGACAAAGACCCTGCCTTTTTCTCTGAAAAGGAAAAGTGGTCAGCCGAGATTCCTGCTGTCAGTTTGTGGGGTTCCCTTGGGAATTTCAGGGCAGCCCAGGGTTGAGGTTGGGGCATGTTTGGTCCTGCACATGTCCTGCTTTGTTTGAATTTTTTGGAGGCGTCTGGCCACTCAGGACCGCAGACCCCCTGGAGAAAAAGACTGGCCATTTTCCCTGGAAAAGAAAAGGGGCCAGCCCAGGATGCTGCTGTCAGTTTGTAGGGTTTCCCTAGGGACTGTCAGGGC